>NC_045961.1:3930973-4171595 GCF_010909765.2 Amblyraja radiata | reverse complement strand
TCCAGCTTTTTTTGTCTATCTCTGCTTTGTAGGTTAATTGGCTTGGGTTTGCATACTTGGTATAAGTGTAAATTGTCCCTGGTGTTTGTAGGCTTGTATTAACGTGCGGGGATCGTTGGTCGGTGCGGACTTGGTGGACCGAAGGGCCTGTTTCCGCGCCGTATCTCCAAACTAAACGCTTCTTAAGTCCCACTATCGTATCTGCCTCCACCACAAACCCTTGCAGTACATTCCTCCCCACTCTCTGTGTAAAAAATCTAACACAGTTTGATCCCAACTGCGGGTGCTGTCTGTACGGAGTTCGTACCTACTTGGGGGTTTTTCTCCAAGATCTTCGGTTTCCTCCCACACTCCAAAAACGTACAGGTTTGTAGGTTAATTGGTTTGGTATAAAATGTAAATTGTCCCTGGTGTGTAGGATAGTGTTAATGTGCAAGGATCGCTGGTCAGCGTGGAGTAACTGCTGGAGTAACATAGCAGGCCAAGCAGCATCTCTGGAGAACATGGATAGGCGACGTTTCGGGTTGGAACTCTCCTTCCTCCTCTTTGGTCTTGTTCACAACAACATCCTTGAGCAGTGCAAGTTCTGGGAACGTTGATAAAAAGCCAGCACTGAGTGTTAAATATCACTCCCTTAGCATTTCATTAAAGAGTTTTAAGCTCCTGATCTAGGTAACCTGGCTCTTGTAATAGTACTAGGTTGCACAAAGAATGTTTATGAAATGGAAGGATTTAATTGCTGCTTTCAGTGGTGCAGGTACATTACTTTATTTTTGAATATCATTCTGCATCAAAGCAACCTTCAGAATTCGAGCCTCTGATCATATTCTCAATCCTGCAGGGTTTTGGGCTTGGAGATCTCATTTGCAGCCTCATAGTTCACTGGGTAATTGGATAGTCTGATTAATTGAACTAAAGGCGGCACGGTGGCGCAGCGGGTAGTGTTGCTATCTCACTAGAGACCCGGGTTTGATCCCGACTGCGGGTGCTGTCTGTACGGAGTTTGTCCCTACGTGGGTTTTTCTCCAAGATCTTCGGTTTCCTCCCACACTCCAAAGACGTACAGGTCAATTGTAGGTTAATTGGCTTGGTATAAAATGTAAATTGTCCCTAGTGTGTGCAGGGTAGGATTAAGGGCCTGTCCCACTTTCACGTCCTAATTCACAACCTTTTTTACTCGTGGACATTTTTCATCAGGCTAGAAAAACACCCCGACCTACTTGATGCCACGAGTACCTACGACTAGCATCACGGCCTGCTACGACCTACCTACGACAATGCTGCGAGTATGAGTCAAGGGCAAACTCAGCAGAGGTCGTGAAAGTGGGACAGGCCCTTTAGTGTGTGTGGATCGCTGGTCGGCCCGGACTCGGTGGGTGGGCCGAAGGGCCTGTTCCCGCACTGTATCTCTAATCTAAACTAAAGTTACCATCACGACGTCTCAGGATCAGTGGAATGAGCCATTCAGCCCATCGCATTCATGCTGGCCAACAATGAGCCAGGTTAACCCACCACTTTATGAGGCAGTACATTCCAAACTACCCTCGTCTATAAAGTCAGGCAGATCCGAAAAATGTTTCCCTCAATTACCTTTGAGGGTATCTTTAATGCCCCATTGTTGAGAGCGGTCCTGACCTCCCATCTACCTCATTGGAGACCCTTGGACTATCTTTAATCGGGCTTTACTGGACTTCCACTACAAACGTTATTCCCCTTATCCTGTATCAGTACAGTCTAGATGGTTAGATTGTAATCATGTATAGTCTTTTTACTGATTGGATAGCATGCAACGAAAAAGCTTTTCACTTTACCTTGGTTCACATGATAATAAACTAAACTAACCTGTTATTAGAAACTGGTCCTTATCTTTACCTTGTCTGGCCTGCTCAAAATATTATACATCTCATCTAAATCTTCCTATCTTCCCTGAATATTGGTATTAGTTTATGATTGTCAAGGTCATAAGGTCATAAGTGATAGGAGCAAAATTAGGCCATTCGGCCCATCAAGCCTGCTCCACCATTCAATCATGGCTGATCTATCTCTCCCTCCTAACCCCATTCTCCTGCCTTCTCCCCATAACCCCTGGCACCCATACTAATCAGGAATCTATCTACCTCAGCCTTAAAAATATCCACTGACTTGGCCTCCACAGCCGTCTGTGGCAAAGAATTCCACAGATTCACCACCCTCTGACTAAATAAATTCCTCCTCATCTCCTTCCTAAAAGAACGTCCTTCAATTTGGACACTATGACCTCTAGTCCTAGACTCTCCCACTAGTGGAAACACCCTCTCCACATCCACTCTATCCAGGCCTTTCACTATTCTGTACGTTTCAATGAGGTACCCCCTCATCCTTCTAATCTCCAGCGAGTACAGGCCCAGTGCCGACAAACGCTGATCAAATGTCAGTAGTCAAGAGAGTCAAGAGTTAAGGGTGTTTTAATTGTTATGTACGAGAATGATACCAGGAATGAGTGGATTAATATATGATGTGTATTTGAGCATCAGGGGCTGTCTGGCCCTCTGAGTTCCTCCAGCACTTTGTGTTCAGATCGCCAAGCTGGCCATCCCTGAGTCACGGCGGCAGGCGTAATGAAGAGGGCTCTGCCCGGGCCGGCTGCCTGCCTCCTTTTCCGGGGTTACGTCCGCGCCCGGGTGGTTTTAGAGAGGGACTACTAGGGGATATCCGGGAAGGCTGGGCGCCGCGGGTGTGTGGAACGCACCCTTAACAAGGGGGAGTCCAGAACCAGGGGTCACACAGTTTAAGAATAAGGGGTCGACCATTTAGGACTGATATGAGTTTTTCACCCAGAGAGTTGTGAATCTGTGGAATTCTCTGCCACAGAAGGCAGTGGAGGCCGATTCACTGGATGTTTTCAGGAGAGAGTTAGATTTAGCTCTTAGGGCTAACGGGATCAAGGGATATGGGGAGAAAGCAGGAACGGGGGTACTGATTGTGAATGATCAGCCCGATCATTTTGATGGTAACTTAAGAATATTTGTTTTACTTGTAAAATAGTAAGTTAAGGATATTTGTTTTACTTGTACGATGGTGATTTTGTTTTGAATCATTCAGTATTGCACATATAATTGTAAATAATTGAATAAATTATTTTTGGTTTTTAGTTTTTAAAATGTGTGTTTTGCTCAGCAAACTGTTGGGTCTTTTTCCCTCCCCCTCTCCTCTTGTTCAACACTGATTCTGTCTGCGCGTGTGTCCGGATGGAAACAAGACTGAGATAACACAGCAATTAGCAGCCACTCGAAACGATGACACGCATCCCTCTGGTTGGAATGCGAGACGCCGGGATAAACATAACATCACCAACCGCTGCTCACTTTCAGCAGGGGCTGATCTTGGAAATCTTCCATAATCTTTGGTATTGCGCTAAGTATAGTCACCCTGACCCCTGTTAAAGAGCGCCATATCCTCAGCAAGCGCAGCAATCACTTTGGAGGCTTTCATACGTTCATCGGTTTATAGGAACAGAATCGGGCCATTCGGCCCATCAAGTCTACCCTGCCCCGTGGTTGATCTAGCTTTCTCTCTCAACCCCATTCTCCTGCCCCTTCTCCCCGTAACCCCTGAACACGTACTAATCAAGAATCTATCGATCTCTGCCGTAAAAATATCTACCAACGGTCTCCACAGCCTTCTGTGGCAATGAATTCCACAGATTCACCACCCTCTGACTGAAGAAGTCACTTGAAAAGTCAGACTGGCTCTTGGTTTGACGTTTCATTCAGAATATCCAAGGATTGGATTTGAACTCTATTTTCTATGCACATATATTATATGTGTGTGTGTGTGTGTGTGTGTGTGTGTGTGTGTGTGTGTGTGTGTGTGTGTGTGTGTGCGTGTGTGTGGAAAATAGAGTTCAAATATACATATATGTACACACACATATTTTTTTTCTCGTTTATTATACTGTTTACAGCGTACTATGTTTACATATTGTAAGTAAGAATTTCATTGTTCTATCTGGGACAAAGACAAAGACAATAAAATGGTCTTGACGACTCCATTGACTTTTAATTACACTGTAAACATAGAAACATAGAAACATAGAAAATAGGTGCAGGAGTAGGCCATTCGGCCCTTCGAGCCTGCACCGTCATTCAATATGATCATGGCTGATCATCCAACTCAGTATCCTGTACCTGCCTTCTCTCCATACCCCCTGATCCCTTTAGCCACAAGGGCCACATCTAACTCCCTCTTAAATATAGCCAATGAACTGGCCTCAACTACCTTCGGCAGGAGAGAATTCCAGAGATTCACCACTCTCTGTGTGAAAAAAGTTTTCCTCATCTCGGTCCTAAAAGATTTCCCCCTTATCCTTAAACTGTGACCCCTTGTTCTGGACTTCCCCAACATCGGGAACAACCTTCCTGCATCTAGCCTGTCCAACCCCTTAAGAATTTTGTAAGTTTCTATAAGATCCCCCCTCAATCTTCTAAATTCTAGCGAGTACAAACCGAGTCTATCCAGTCTTTCTTCATATGTAAGTCCTGACATCCCAGTAATCAGTCTGGTGAACCTTCTCTGTACTCCCTCTATGGCAAGAATGTCTTTCCTCAGATTAGGAGACCAAAACTGTACGCAATACTCCAGGTGTGGTCTCACCAAGACCCTGTACAACTGCAGTAGAACCTCCCTGCTCCTATACTCAAATCCTTTTGCTATGAATGCTAACATACCATTCGCCTTCTTCACTGCCTGCTGCACCTGCATGCCTACTTTTAATGACTGGTGTACCATGACACCCAGGTCTCGTTGCATCTCCCCTTTCCTAATCGGCCACCATTCAGATAATAATCTACTTTCCTGTTTTTGCCACCAAAGTGGATAACCTCACATTTATCCACATTATACTGCATCTGCCATGCATTTGCCCACTCACCCAGCCTATCCAAGTCACCTTGCAGCCTCCTAGCATCCGCCTCACAGCTAACACTGCCCCCCAGCTTCGTGTCATACGCAAACTTGGAGATGTTGCATTCAATTCCCTCGTCCAAATCATTAATATATATCGTAAGTAGCTGGGGTCCCAGAACTGAGCCTTGCGGTACCCCACTAGTCACTGCCTGCCATTGTGAAAAGGACCCGTTTACTCCTACTCTTTGCTTCCTGTCTGCCAGCCAGTTCTCTATCCACATCAATACTGAACCCCCAATACAATGTGCTTTAAGTTTGTATACTAATCTCTTATGTGGGACCTTGTCGAAAGCCTTCTGAAAGTCCAGATATAACACATCCACTGGTTCTCCCTTATCCTCTCTACTAGTTACATCCTCGAAAAATTCTATAAGATTCGTCAGACATGATTTACCCTTCATAAATGCATGCTGACTTTGTCCAATGATTTCACCACTTTCCAAATGTGCTGCTATCCCATCTTTAATAACTGATTCTAGCAGTTTCCCCACTACCGACGTTAGACTAACTGGTCTGTAATTCCCCGTTTTCTCTCTCCCTCCCTTTTTAAAAAGTGGTGTTACATTAGCTACCCTCCAATCCTCAGGAACTACTCCAGAATCTAAAGAGTTTTGAAAAATTATCACTAATGCATCCACTATTTCTGGGGCTACTTCCTTAAGTACTCTGGGATGCAGCCTATCTGGCCCTGGGGATTTATCGGCCTTTAATCCATTCAATTTACCTAACACCACTTCCCAGCTAACCTGGATTTCACTCAGTTCCTCCATCTCATTTGACCACCGGTCCCCTGCTATTTCCGGCAGATTATTTATGTCTTCCTTAGTGAAGACAGAACCAAAGTAGTTATTCAATTGGTCTGCCATGTCCTTGTTCCCCATGATCAATTCACCGTTTCTGACTGCAAGGGACCTACATTTGTTTTAACTAAACAATATAATCAACGAGAAACAAAGTTCAGTGTGTGTGTATATATATATATATATATATATATATATATATATATATGTGTATGTGTGTATCTGTTGTGAGTCTGTGGAATTCTCTGCCTCAGAGGGCGGTGGAGGCCAGTTCTCTGGATACTTTCAAGAGAGAGCTAGATAGGGCTCTTAAAGATAGCAGAGTCAGGGGATATGGGGAGAAGGCAGGAATGGGGTACTGATTGGGGATGATCAGCCATGATCACATTGAATGAAGAACGGTCTCGACCAGAAACGTCGCCCATTCCTTCTCCCCAGAGATGCTGTCCGACCCGCTGAGTTAACTCCAGCATTTTGTGTCCATCTTTGGTTTAAACCAGCATCTGCAGTTCCTTCCTCTACACACATAAACATACGTAAATACAAATAAATGTCAATGTGATTCGGTGCTTATTTGGAGGTTGGAGCTGTAATTCAAACACAGGGTCACGGTTTTCTATCAAGGCTTTTGAGAGTGACTTGCGGAACTGAGGGTGACACCAGCCCTCCCTCTCCTCTATACCCCACTGACATGCCAAGCATCCTGTATCAAAAGGGCACTGCATCAAATTGCTATAATGAGTCACCAATTTAGTCTGCTATTCAAAAAGGACTGTTTTCTGTAATCCGGAGGATTTTCATCGAGGCAGCTGGAAGTACTTTGCAGAGTTTGGACAAAAGTGATCCCGTGAGTGCGGTGTTACATGCTGGGGGAAGTGTGTCAGTATTTAGCGGGAACCCCAGGAGTGGGGCAGTATTTACAAAGGTCACGGGAGTGGGTCAATGTATCTAAGGGTCCCCTGGAGTGTGTCAGTATTTATAAGGGGGGGGGGGGGGGGTCCATGCAAGTGTGTCAGCATTTGAAGGGGATCTCTGGAGTCTTTCAACATTGAAATCACTTGGTCTAGACAGAAATCTAATGTGTTGCAGTGCTGATAACTATATTCTGCATTCTGTACTGATTGGGGATGATCAGCCATGATCACATTGAATGGCGGTGCTGGACGAAAGGGCCGAATGGTCTCGACCCGAAACGTCGCCCATTCCTTCTCTCCAAAAATGCTGTCTGTCCCGCTGAGTTACTCCAGCTTTTTGTGTCTATTTTAGGATTCCCAATCTGTTTGGGCAGCATGCAAAACAAAGTGTTTTACTGTACCCTGGTACACGTGACAATATTAAACCTAAACCTAACATCTAGCAGGTGTTATCACAATGTTTAAGAAACATTAAGACAGGAACACAGATAGGATAGGTTTCGAGGGTTATGGGCCAAACGCAGGCAGATGTGACTAGTGTAGATGGGACATGGTCGGTGTGGACAAGTTTCCATTTTATATGCATCTATGACTCTGACCTTTAGTTTAGTTTAGTTCCGTTTCATTTCGAGATACAGCGCGGATACAAGCCCTTCGTCCCACCCAATCGGTCAAGGGGTGAACGGAAAACTCCGTACAGAGAGCACCCGTAGTCAGGATCGAACCCGGGTCTCTGGCACCGTAAACGGCCTGTCCCACGTTCACGACCTAACCCACGACCTCTGCCGAGTTTGCCCTTGACTCATACTCGCAGCATGGTCGTCTCGAGGTCGTAGGTAGGTCGTAGGTAGGTCGTAGCAGGCCGTGATGCTGTCGTAGGTACTCATGGCATCAAGTAGGTCGGGGCGCTTTTTCTAGCCTGATGAAAAATGTCCACGTGTAAAAAAGGTGGCGAATTAGGTCGTGAAAGTGGGACAGGCGCTTAAGGCAGCAACTCTACCGCTGCGCCACCATGACACCCCCTCAAATTGTTGATAGGATGGTTCATCGAGCTTCATGGAGTTTAGGCAGCTTTGCATCGTGGCCTCTCTCCACAAGCAGGGTAGCAATGTTCTGCTGAACTCAAAGTGCGGCGTTAACAACAGCCGTCCGAAGCTGATAGGAACAGTTCCCATTAACAGACCACTTGATAAGTGGATGCTTGGTGCAAGTATAAGGGAGTCTCAAATTATCACTCCACACTTCCTAATTTGAGGAAGGACATTCTTGCTATTGAGGGAGTGCAGCGTAGGTTTACAAGGTTAATTCCCGGGATGGCGGGACTGTCATATGCTGAGAGAATGGAGCGGCTGGGCTTGTACACTCTGGAGTTTAGAAGGGTGAGAGGATATCTCATTGAAACATATAAGATTATTAAGGGTTTGGACACACTAGAGGCAGGAAACATGTTCCCGATGTTGGGGGAGTCCAGAACCAGGGGCCACAGTTTAAGAATAAGGAATAAGCCATTTAGAACGGAGATGAGGTAAAACTTTTTCTTACAGAGAGTTGTGAGTCTGTGGAATTCTCTGCCTCACAGGGCGGTGGAGGCAGGTTCTCTGGATGCTTTCAAAAGAGAGCTAGATAGAGCTCTTAAAGATAGCGGAATCAGGGGATAAGGCAGGAACGTGGTACTCCTAACTAGTTCTATGTTATCCCACTTTCTCATCCACTCCCTCCACATTGGGGCAATGATCAATAATCAATGATCAATAATCAAGGATGTCGCACCCCGGCCACTCCCTCTTCTCCCCTCTCCCATCGGGCAAAAGGTATAGAAGTGTGAAAAGGGCAGAGGGAGAATGCACAAACTCCGTACAGACAGTACACGTAGTCAGGATCGAACCCAAGTCTCCGGCGCTGTGAGGCAGCAACTCTACCGCTGCGCCATTGCGCACGTTTGAAATTAGTTCCTGGTGGCGTGAGAGCTGGACAATAGACAATAGACAATAGGTGCAGGAGGAGGCCATTCGGCCCTTCGAACCAGCCATGATTCAATGTGATCATGGCTAATCATTAGAGCCAGGATGTTTAGACGCTAAAAATCTCTGAAATAGGCAGGCAAAAAGGCAAAATAAAATTACAAAAAATTACAAAAAGGCATTTATTGACAAAAATGGCATAAAAAGGCATGTATTTCCACCACCAAAATATGGTTAAAAATGATCATTATAAAGGTATACTACATTAAATGACCAAAGTTGCCTGGTTGCACATAACTACCAGCATTTGTTCAAATTATCTGGTGTTAAACTATGCCGTCTGTCAAACAGAATATGCTACAGTTGTGAAAAACTTATTTCTACTCCAGCTGAGGTCACTGGTGCATACCTGAAACAAGCTACAAACTCTACATTCATGTCGATATCTTGGGCATTACAACTACCTTTGAGAAATTTAGCTATGATTTGTCCTTCTTCAAGATCTTTGTTAGCTAAAATCCTCTTCGCACATTTTCCTTGTATGTCTTTACCTACATCGCCAGGAACTTTAAGTAGAAAGTACAGCAAGTGAAGATGTAAACAACTGAGCAATAGTTGTGCTTTTTGACTTCTCCAATACTTCCAATGTCAACAAATACTCCTGTGATGGTTGACCTGCCCAGTGTACCGATGACCACATTGGCAACATATCTCCCCACAGCATTGGATGTCTCGTCTATTGAGATCCATATTTTGTTGCATGCAACTTCATCTCTAATTTTCTAAACAACAATGTTGAAGTTGCTGTCAACATAATTTTTCTGTAATGATGACTCGCTCGGTATAGGTTCCTTTGTGTATTTCCCTAAAAAACCTCTGAGAGATTTGTTTTCCAATTTCCACAGTGGAATTCCAGCATCAATGAATGCTTTGCACAGATCACTCAAACTCAGATTTACGATTGGAGCCAGCAGTAAATGTTGTGAGGAGACAAGCTTGCGTATTTCCCACCTTCAGTTTCTCTACCACCGACTTGCGTTTAGCTGTCTGTACATGCTGGGAGACGAAATATTTCTTCTCGTGATTCACTGCTTTCTCACATGCTTTGCAAAACAGCGCACAGTTGTCTGCGGAGAATATATCACTCCCGTACACTCTCACCAAATCGTTCAGTTTTTTACAAGGCGTTGACTTGACTTTAGGCATTTTGACGTTTGCTGGGGTAGATCCTACAGGAGCGGGGATGCAGGCCTCTACAGACTGAGAAGAGGAATCAGAACTGCCAAGGAAAGGTACTCTGAGAAGTTGAGGAGCAAGTTCTCAGCAAATGACTCTTCTTCAGTGTGGAAGGACTTGCAAGAAATCACAAGCTACAAGAGGAAAACCCCCCGCTCCTTGGGCAATCGTCAGCTGACCAATGACCTGAACGAGTTCTACTGCAGGTTCGATAAACAGAAACTTAACCCTGGCACCCCCACACCCCATCCCCAACCAAACACTTCACACCTACTCACAGCTTGACTCCAGTTTGGAAAGGCTAGATCCTTCCCCACCTAAAGCATGACTCCAGTTGGTGCTGTAAATTTTCTTGTAATGTTACGTTAAAATGGCAAAAAAAAGGCTGCTTTAGGCACTCAATTGTGAAAAAGGCTTTATCATCCTGAAATCATCAAAAAAGGCATGAATAGGCACATGGCATTTATGGCAAAATCCTGGCTCTACTAATCATCCACAATCAGTACCCCGTTCCTGCCTTCTCCCCATATCCCCTGATTCCGCTATCTTTAAGAGTCCTATCTAACTCTCACTTGAAAGCATTCAGAGAATTGGCCTCCACTGCCTTCTGAGGCAGAGAATTCCACAGATTCACAACTCTCTGGGTGAAAAAGTGTTTCCTTATCTCTGTTTTCAATGGTCTACACCTTATTCAAAAACTGTGGCCCCTGGTTCTGGACTCCCCCAACATCGGGAACATGTTTCCTGCCTCTAGCGTGTCCAATCCCTTAATAATCTTATATGTTTCAATAAGATCCCCTCTCATTCTTCTAAACTCCAGAGTGTACAAGCTCAGCCGCTCCATGCTTTCAACATATGACAGTCCCGCCATCCCGGGAATTAACCTGGTGAACCTGCGCTGCACTCCCTCAATAGCAAGAATGTCCTTCCTCACCTGTGGGAGGGAGCTGCATGGTACACAGATAGCCCACGAGAGTCCAGACCACAAACCAACCAAAATGTCTGATGCCATCCCCATCTCCTCTGTCTTGCCCCCTGAAAGGAGTTGTTGAATGAATTCTCCTGACAAGTGTCACAAGGTCATGTGATAGGAGCAGAATGAGACCATTAGGCCCATCAAGCCGACTCTACAAATACATGGCTGATTTATCTCTCTCTCCGAACCCCAAATGTTTTCTGAGGATTGCGACGTAACCATAATTTACGGTGCATCTGCCCCTCGCGGGCCAGGCTGAGAGGAACACTCTGCTTCTTCCCGACAGCATCAAGCTATTAAACACGACAACCTCATAAGCTATGAACTACAATAGACTATTATTATTATTATTGCACTGTTATTGTTTGTTCTTTTTTTCTGAGTTTTGGTTATATTATTTATTATGATTACATATTCTGCAGCAAGTAAGAATTTCATTGTTCTATCTGGGACATAAAAGACTCTTGACCCTTGACTCTTGAGGTACATAATCCCCCTAAATGTGGGGTCACAGGTAGATAGGGAGTGTTGGAGAGCAGATGGATCTAGGAGTGCAGGTACATAGTCTCCTGAAAGAAGCATCACAGGTAGAAAAAAGAGGGACCCGACGAAGTGGGGGGGGGGGGGGGGGGGGGGGGGGGGGGGGCCACGACAAACAGAGACCAACATGACTCTAATGGAAACCTTTGTGATTTTTGTGGGCACCAGAAATGTGGCGATTCTTAGTGTCCTTTAACCATATAACCATATAACAATTACAGCACGGAAACAGGCCATCTCGGCCCTACAAGTCCGCGCCGAACAATTTTTTTTTTTTTCCCTTAGTCCCACCTGCCTGCACTCATACCATAACCCTCCATTCCCTTCTCATCCATATGCCTATCCAATTTATTCTTAAATGATACCAACGAACCTGCCGCCACCACTTCCACTGGAAGCTCATTCCACACCGCTACCACTCTCTGAGTAAAGAAGTTCCCCCTCATGTTACCCCTAAACTTCTGTCCCTTAATTCTGAAGTCATGTCCTCTGGTTTGAATCTTCCCTATTCTCAAAGGGAAAAGCTTGATCACATCAACTCTGTCTATCCCTCTCATCATTTTAATGACCTCTATCAAGTCCCCCCTTAACCTTCTGCGCTCCAGAGAATAAAGACCTAACTTATTCAACCTATCTCTGTAACTTAGTTGTTGAAACCCAGGCAACATTCTAGTAAATCTCCTCTGTACTCTCTCTATTTTGTTGACATCCTTCCTATAATTGGGCGACCAAAATTGTACACCATACTCCAGATTTGGTCTCACCAATGCCTTGTACAATTTTAACATTACATCCCAGCTTCTATACTCAATGCTCTGATTTATAAAGGCTAGCATACCAAAAGCTTTCTTTACCACACTATCTATATGAGATTCCACCTTCAAGGAACTATGCACGGTTATTCCCAGATCCCTCTGTTCAACTGTATTCTTCAATTCCCTACCATTTATCATGTACGTCCTATTTTGATTTGTCCTGCCAAGGTGTAACACCTCACATTTATCAGCATTAAACTCCATCTGCCATCTTTCAGCCCATTTTTCCAAATGGCCTAAATCACTCTGTAGACTTTGGAAATCCTCTTCATTATCCACAACACCCCCTATCTTGGTATCATCTGCATACTTACTAATCCAATTTACCACCCCTTCATCCAGATCATTGATGTACATGACAAACAACAAAGGACCCAACACAGATCCCTGAGGCACCCCACTAGTCACCTGCCTCCAACCCGACAAACAGCCATCCACCATTACCCTCTGGCTTCTCCCATTCAGCCACTGCTGAATCCATCTTGCTATTCCTGCATTTATACCCAACAGTTTAACCTTCTTAACCAACCTTCCATGAGGAACCTTGTCAAAGGCCTTACTAAAGTCCATATAGACAACATCCACTGCTTTACCCTCGTCAATTTCCCTAGTAACCTCTTCAAAAAATTCAAGAAGATTGGTCAAACATGACCTTCCAGGCACAAATCCATGTTGACTGTTCCTAATCAGACCCTGATTATCCAGATGCTTATATATATTATCTTTAAGTATCTTTTCCATTAATTTGCCCACCACTGAAGTCAAACTAACAGGTCTATAATTGCTAGGTTTACTCTTAGAACCCTTTTTAAACAATGGAATGCATTGTGTATTGAATGCAAAAATAACGAATTTCACTGTGCCTGGGCACGGTGGCGCAGCGGAAGAGCGACTGCCTTGGAGCGCCAGAGACCCAGGTTCGATCCTGACTACGGGTGCTGTCTCTACGGAGTTTGCACGTTCTCCCCGTGACCTGGGTGGAAACCTGACCGAGATCTTCGGTTTCCTCCCACACTCCAAAGGCGGACAGGTTTGTAGGTTAAGTGTTTAAGAAGGAACTGCAGATGCTGGAAAATCGAAGGTACACAAAAATGCTGGGGAAACTCAACGGGTGCAGCAGCATCTATGGAGCGAAGGAAATAGGCAACGTTTCGGGCCGAAACCTAGGTTAATTGGCTTGGAATAAATGTAAACGTTGTCCCTAGTGTGTGTGCGTGTAGGATAGTGTTAACGTGCGGGGTGATCGCAGGTCGGTGTGGACTCGGTAGGCCGGAGGGCCTGTGTCCGCGCTGTATCCCAAAACGTATGACACAAAAAAAAGCATCATTGAATAAATGTATAATTGAATCATTGAATTATTGAGAAGTTGTTCCTTCCAGCACACACCATACAGAGACATAGTCTGGGCCAATCTGAAACATATACGACCCAGTTCTGTAGCAGTTCCAAATGGACCATTATAGATTTACTTCAAGCAAATTACAAGAAAGCCAACCATGCAGAATAGCAATATGATTACACAGCGGAAGCTACAGGATGGATCATTTGCTTCACATCACAAAGGAAATCTGTGTACCTCACTGATCAGACTTCCTGGACCTGGGCAAGACTTCCTGCCCAAGACCGCAAGGAATTGCAGAGAGTTGTAGATGTAGCCCAGTCTGTCACAGACCACACTCCCGACCATTGTAGATGTAGCCCAGTCCATCACACAGACCACACTCCCCACCATTGTAGATGTAGCCCAGTCCATCACACAGACCACACTCCCCACCATTGTAGATGGAGCCCAGTCCATCACACAGACCACACTCCCCACCATTGTAGATGTAGCCCAGTCCATCACACAGACCACACTCCCCACCATTGTAGATGGAGCCCAGTCCATCACACAGACCACACTCCCCACCATTGTAGATGTAGCCCAGTCCATCACACAGACCACACTCCCCACCATTGTAGATGTTGCCCAGTCCATCACACAGACCACACTCCCCACCAGTGACCCCCATCTACACTTCAGGCTGCCTCGGGAAAGCAGCTGACATAATCCAAGACCTATCCCACCCGGGTCATCCCACCTTGTCCCCACTCCCGTTGGGCAGAAGTTACAGAAGCTTGTAAGTGCGCACCACCAGATTCAGGAACATCTTGAGGGTGGCATGGTGGCGCAGTGGTAGAGTTGCTGCCTTACGGCACCAGACTCTGTACGGAGTTTGTACATCCTCCCCGTAACCTGCGTGGGTTTTCTCCGGGTGCTCCGTTTCCTCCCACACTCCAAAGACGTGCAGAACGGGGGAGAGAAAAGACTTTGCCTTCCATCACAGTGGGTCCACTGTGATGGATGTTTGTGTGAACTAAATTGTGTGTATGTCTAGGAATTGTCTTTGTTTGTATGGCTGTAGAAACAGAATTTCGTTTGAACCTCACTGAGGCTCAAATGACAATAAATAAATTGTATTGTATTGGATTGTAGGGTTAGATTAGCTTAGTTTAGTGATAAGCACGGAAACAGGCCCTTTGGCCCACCGGGTCCGCGCCGACCAGCGATCCCCACATTAACACTATCCTAGTGTTAGACAGGAACATGGACAATTTTTACATTTACCTAGAAGCCAATTAACCTACAAGCCTGTAGGTCTTTGGAGCGTGAGAGGAAACCGAAGTTCTCGGGGAAAACCCACGCAGGTCACGGGGAGAACGTACAAACTCCGTACAGACAGCACCCGTAGTCGGGATTGAACCCGGGTCTCCGGGGCAGCATTCGCTGTAAGGCAGCAACTCTACCGCTGCGCCACCGTGCCGCCAATTAGTTAATCAGCTTCAGTAATATTGTAAATTGTCCCTCGTGTGTGTTGGACAGTGCCAGTGTACAATCGAGGATCTGTTTCCATGCTGTATCTTTAAAGTCTTAAACTCCTTCCCATCTGTTATCAGGCTTCCGACCGTGTTAAGATACTGTCTGATTCACCTCTTCCCATTGCGGACATTGGACTTTGTCTCTGGAACTGATGCGCTACAATGATGCAAAAGAACAACCAAAGTCAGCAACAGTGGTCAAGGAAAGGCGGAGCCCACAATGGTCCATTGTTGGCTGTGGAAGAGGTGTTAACGAGGGGGAACAAACAGTGAAACTACGCAGGACGACAGTGAAACTAGTAGGACGACTAGGGTGAGGGAGGGGCGGAGAGAGAGGGAATGCAAGGTACACAAACGAACAAATCACAGCCAGCAACAATGGCAAGGAAAGGTAGTGCCCACATTCGAGTCATAGAGTGATACATCGCGGAAACAGGCCCTTCGGCCCAATTTGCCCACACCGGCCAATTAGTCCCAGCTACACTAGTCTCACCTGCCCACGTTTTGTCCATATCCCTCCAAATTGAATATATATATATATCAAACAAACCTGGTTGCTGCATCCAGGCATCTCTGTGACAGACTCTATGGTTCCATATTGGCTCTATCAATTGTCTTGGATCCAACAGAACTCTGGTGGGACTAAGTTATCACCTATGTTAAGAGTTTGACAAAGAAAAGAAAATGAACAAAATCATTAATTTAAAATGTCAACATTTTCTCAGAGTGGATTTTGCCTGGTTTGATGCATTTCCTGCACTTTTTTTTCCTTTTATCATCTTCCACAATGTTTAACATTTTTGTTGATGGCCACACAATTAAATCCAAAGGTCATCTAAGATTTACAAGGTAGTTGCATTTGTATGACTAAAATGTTATCCTCTGCTGGAGAAATTTATTTAATTTATCAAGTTGTTCTTCACTTAATTTCACAGTCAATAGACTCTGGTCAAATTTCACTGTACCTTATTTGGTACATGTGGCAATTAAATTGAATCTTGAATCTTGAATCTTGAAACAAACGTCACTTAGCTGAGCCAGACACCTTGTGTAACGTTTATTCCAGAAGCCCATTTTACCCACATTCTCACCAATCATAACCCGTGTGCAGAGAAGGCCAATTAGTGGGTCTGACCTTGGAGTTTTTGTTGTGCTCTTGTGGCTGGGCCTTCTTGTGAGGCTGTTGGCGAGTCGCCAGCGGTGACAGGCTGCATGCAAACCAACGTGGGCGTGAAGGCACCACATAGTCGTCCTGCTTAGTTTCACTGTTTGTACCCTCTCATTATCACCTCTTCCACAGCCAGCAACTGTCCATTGTTGCAGCAGGATCTTGATCATTTGACCAGGTGGGATGAGGAATGCTCGATGGAATTTAATACAGAGAAACATGAGGTGGTGCATTTTGAGAAGTCTAAAGAGCCTGTCTCACTTGGGCGTCATTTGCACGTCACGCAGGTGGCGCGCAAATATTTTGTGAATCCCAAAATACTGGGCCGCGTGTCACTGCCTACGTCACCACGTCTCACCACACGCCATGCGCATGTCACATGCGTGACACGACATGCGCGTGACTCATAAATGATGTCACATCGTGCGTCGTGACGCGTAAATTATGTCGCGTAAATGACGGGCAAATAACGCCCAAGTGGGATAGGCCCATAACACGGCAGGACCTACACGGTGAGTGGTAGGCCTCTGGGGAGTGTTGTAGAGCAGAGGGATCTAGGAGTGCAGGTGCATGGTTCCTTGAAGGTCGAGTCGCAGGTAGATAAGGTGGTCAAAAAGGCATTTGGCCCATTGTCCTTCATCAGTCAGAGTATTGTATGGAAGTTAGGAAGTCATGATGTAGTTGACTAAGACGTTGGTGAGACCACAATGGTTTAGACCATTGTGTTCAGTTCTGGGCACCATGTTGTAGGAAAGGTGTTGTCAAGCTGGAAAGGGTACAGAAAGATTTACAAGGATGTTGCCAGGGCTAGAGGGTGTGAGCTATAGGGAGAGGTTGAGTAGGCTGGGACTCTATTCCTTGGAGCGCAGGAGAATGAGGGGTGATCTTATTGAGGTGCATAAAATCATGAGAAGAATAGATTGGGTAGATGCACAGAGTCTCTTTCCCAGAGTATGGTGGGAGTTTGTAAAATGTGTGCAGGATAGTTTTTTGCAGCAATACATAGAGGTACCTACCAGAGAAGGGGCAGTGCTGGACCTCCTGTGAGGAAATGAGACAGGTCAGGTGGCGGAGGTATGCGTTGGGGAGCACTTCGGGTCCAGTGATCACAATACCATTAGTTTCAATATAATTATGGAGAGGGTCAGAACTGGACCTAGGGTTGAGATTTTTGATTGGAGAAAGGCTAACTTTGAGGAGATGCGAAAGGATTTAAAAGGAGTGAATTGGGACATTTTGTTTTATGGGAAGGATGTAGAAGAGAAATGGAGGACATTTAAAGGTGAAATTTTAAGAGTACAGAATCTTTATGTCCCTGTTCGGTTGAAAGGAAATAGTAAAAATTGGAAAGAGCCATGGTTTTCAAGGGAAATTGCACAATTGGTTTGGAAAAAGAGAGAGATCTACAATAATTATAGGCAGCATGGAGTAAATGAGGTGCTTGAGGAGTATAAAGAATGTAAAGAGAATCGTTAGAAAGAAATTAGAACAGCTAAAAGAAGATATGAGGTTGCTTAGGGATGTTGCTGTAGAAATCCAAAGGGTTTCTACAGCTATATTAATAGCAAAAGGATAACGAGGGATAAAATTGGTCCATTAGAGAGTCAGAGTGGATAGCTATCTGCAGAGCCAAAAGAGATGGGGGAGATATTGGATAATTTATTTTCTTCGGTATTCACCAAGGAGAAGGATATTGAATTATGTGAGGTAAGGGAAACAAGTAGAGTAGCTATGGAAACTATGAGGATCAAAGAAGAGGAAGTACTGACACTTTTGAAAAATATAAAAGTGGATAAGTCTCCAGGTCCTGACAGGATATTCCCTAGGACATTGAGGGAAGTTAGTGTAGAAATAGCAGGGGCTATGACAGAAATATTTCAAATGTCATTAGAAACAGGAATGGTGCCGGAGGATTGGTGTACTGCACATGTTGTTCCATTGTTTAAAAAGGGTTCTAAGAGTAAACCAAGCAATTATAGACCTGTTAGTTTGATGTCAGTGGTGGGCAAATTAATGGAAAGGATACTTATAGAGAATATATATAAGCATCTGGATAAACAGGGTCTGATTAGGAACAGTCAACATGGATTTGTGCCTGGAAGGTCATGTTTGACTAATCTTCTTGAATTTTTTGAAGAGGTTACTGAGGAAATTGATGAGGGTAAAGTGGTGGATGTTGTCTATATGGACTTCAGTAAGGCCTTTGACAAGGTTCCACATGGAAGGTTGGTTAAGAAGGTTCAATTGTTGGGTATTAATGGTGGAGTAGCAAGATGGATTCAACAGTGGCTGAATGGGAGATGCCAGAGAGTAATGGTGGATGGCTGTTTGTCAGGTCGGTGACTAGTGGGGTGCCACAGGGATCTGTGTTGGGTCCACTGTTGTTTGTCATATACATCAATGATCTGGATGATGGTGTGGTAAATTGGATTAGTAAGTATGCAGATGATACTAAGATAGGTGGTGTTGTGGATAATGAAGTAGATTTTCAAAGTCTACAGAGATTTAGGCCATTTGGAAGAGTGGGCTGAAAGATGGCAAATGGAGTTTAATGCTGATAAGTGTGAGGTGCTACATCTTGGCAGGACAAATCAAAATAGGACGTACATGGTAAATGGTAGCGAATTGAGGAATGCAGTTGAACAGAGGGATCTAGGGATAACTGTGCATAGTTCCCTGAAGGTGGAATCTCATGTAGATAGGGTGGTAAAGAAAGCTTTTGGTGTGCTGGTCTTTATAAATCAGAGCATTGAGTATAGAAGTTGGGATGTAATGTTAAAATTGTACAAGGCATTGGTGAGGCCAATTCTGGAGTATGGTGTACAATTTTGGTCGCCAAATTATAGGAAAGATGTCAACAAAATAGAGAGAGAGTACAGAGGAGATTTACTAGAATGTTGCCTGGGTTTCAGCAACTAAGTTACAGAGAAAGGTTGAACAAGTTAGGTCTTTATTCTTTGGAGCGCAGAAGGTTAAGGGGGGGCTTGATAGAGGTCTTTAAAATGATGAGAGGGATAGACAGAGTTGACGTGGATAAGCTTTTTCCATTGAGAGTAGGGAAGATTCAAACAAGAGGACATGATTTGAGAATTAAGGGACAGAAGTATTGGGGTAACATGAGAGGGAACTTCTTTACTCAGAGAGTGGTAGCTGTGTGGAATGAGCTTCCAATGGAAGTGTTGGAGGCAGGTTCGATTTTATCATTTAAAAATAAATTGGATAGGTATATGGACGGGAAAGGAATGGAGGGTTATGGTCTGAGTGCAGGTAGATGGGACTAGGGGAGAATAAGTGTTCGGCACGGACTAGAAGGGCCGAGATGGCCTGTTTCCGTGCTGTAATTGTTATATGGTTATATGGTTATAGTAGGGGAATCGAGGACCAGAGGACACGTTTAAGGTAAAAAGGGAAAAGATTAATAGGAATCTGAGGGGTATATTTTTCACACAAAGGGTGGTGGGTGTATGGAACGAACTACCAGAGGAGGTAGTTGAGGCTGGGACTATCCCTACAGTTAAGAAACAGTTAGACAGGTACATGGATAGGTCAGGTTTGGAGGGATATGGACAAAATATGGGCAGGTGAGACTAGTATAGCTGGGACATGTTGGCCAGTGTGGGCAAATTGGGCCGAAGGGCCTGTTTCCACGATGTATCACTCTGTGACTCGATTGTGGGCACCACCTTTCCTTGGCCATTGTTGCAGGCTGTGAGTTGTTCGTTGGCATACCTTTCATTCATTCGTTCTTTGTATCTCCACTTTCCCTCTCCCCGACTCTCAGTTTGAAGAAGGGTCTCGATCCAAAACGCCACCCAGTCCTTCTCTCCAGAGATGCTGCCTGTACCGCTGAGTTACTCCAGCATTTTGTGTCTATCTTTAGTTTAAACCAGCAACTGCAGTTCCTTCTTACACACACACATGTATATATGTATACTCACACATATAAATATATGCTCACACACACATATATATATATATATACATACTCACACACACACACACATATATATATATATATATATATATATATATATATATATATATATATATATATACTCACACACACACACATATATATATATACACACACACACACACATATATATATATACACACACACACACACATATATATATATACACACACACACACATATATATACACACACACACATATACGCACACACACACATATACGCACACACACACATATATATACTCACACACACACATACATATATACTCACACACACGTACACAGATAGGTATGTGACTATGGTACACAAAATTGCTGGGGAAACTCAGCGGGTGCAGCAGCATCTATGGAGCGAAAGAAATAGGCGACGTTTCGGGCCGAAACCCTTCTTCAGACTGATACCTGGATAGGTATGTGACTATCTTCGGTGTCAACCAGCATCTGTGGTTCCTTCCTGCACGATGCAGCAGCACAACAGACAGGTAAACTCTTTCTGCAGTTTCTACTCAACTTGCTGTTTCCAGCATTTTATGCTGTAATGTCAGACTTCCAGCGTCTCCAGTTTTCATATTTGTGTTTTCTATTTATTGGGATGACATTTCATTGTGTCACTCTGCACTTTCTGCATTTTGCATTTAGTCTGGGCACGATCTCTCCCTCTGTAACTAACTCTGCTCTCTCCATGTATATTTTTCTCCATAAGTGCAGCCTCCGTATTTATCGCTAGCTGGCTCGTTGGTCTAGGGGTATGATTCTCGCTTAGGGTGCGAGAGGTCCCGGGTTCAAATCCCGGACGAGCCCTTATTTTACAAAACGTCCTCATCTTCTTTAATTATTTAAAATAAATAAATAAATACAGTATTATTAAAAATAAGTTGCATTGATCCTCTGTTAACTCTGTACTAACCGTGCCCTTGTTTTTCTAAACGACCTCGTTTTATTTTTTTTTAATGTGTGTTCCTCTGTTTCAATCGATCAGTTAAGTTAAAAAGAACAAATTAAAAGGACATTCAAAAACTCGATGGGCCCGAGCGGGTTTCGAACCTGCGACCTCACCGAGAAGCGAAGCCCGGGAGCGGCGAG
Source organism: Amblyraja radiata (assembly GCF_010909765.2). Taxonomy (NCBI): domain Eukaryota; kingdom Metazoa; phylum Chordata; class Chondrichthyes; order Rajiformes; family Rajidae; genus Amblyraja; species Amblyraja radiata. Next base: position 4,150,324 of record NC_045961.1, on the reverse strand, counting down.
GTCCCAGGGGGCGGGACGCGGAGCCGAGGCGGACACATCTGTTGCCGTGTATTGTTACATTGTCTGTGCATTGTTACATTGTCGGTGCATTGTTACACAGCCTGAAGAAGGGTTTCGGCCCGAAACGTTGCCTATTTCCTTCGCTCCATAGATGCTGTCTCACCCGCTGAGTTTCCCCAGCAATTTTGTCTAGCCAGGAAGATACTACAGGCAAGCCATGTATTTTATATATATTTTAATATATATTTATATAATGAATGTATATTGTACATATTGAAATATATTACACATTTAATGCATATTTATATTATATACTATATTTTATATGTTATGTATATTTAAACATTATAATTATAATTATTTAAATATTTTAAAAATTATGTTACTTATATATAATGTAATAAGGGCCGGATTTAGGTGAAGACAGGCCCTACGCCCCCCCCCCCCCCCCCCCCCCCTCCCAATCCCCCACCCCCACAACTAGAGGACAATGACTACCTGACAGTAACAGTGTGACACTTTTAGATCCTACTGTATGTTGTCATTAAACAGTTGGTTTTAAAATACTTATTGGATTCACCGCGGAGCGGGCGATGCCTTACCTGGATCGCCGTTTGAAGCTCTGGAGTGTTGGGCCTGCTGCTTCAACATCATGGAGCTGAGGTTAGCGGAGCTCCCAGCCTCGGGCCGCGCTGATTTCAACATCGTGGAGCCCTGGGATCCCTTTGCCGAGGGCCGCCAGCGCGAATCTCCACCCAGCTCAGCCTGCGGACTTCGGGAGCCGCAGTCTCCGGTAGGAAGTAGCCGATTCGGAAGACCAAGCCTCTGAAAATGTTCTCCCGTTCCAACGTCGGATGGTGACCCCCAAATTGCATTGTACCAATGGCCTTGGGGGGGGTCCAAGATGAGGGGGACCGTTGGAGACAGGAAAAGGGATCATCAATGGGGGCGAGGACTCCTTCCCATGGAAGAACGCTGTGAGGCGGACGCGACGGAAGAAGAGGAACTCATTGAGGTGGGGACGGAGTGGGACAAAGGTGAGGCCTCTGCTGAGGGTATCTGAGAGGGGGAGGTCAGGGGGGATGGTGAACACACGGCAGGGATGGGGGTTGGGGCTGGAGGAAGGCAGGTGAGTGGACTGAGGCTGAGGCGATGTCTGTGGGGGGGGGGGTGGTGGGTGGTCAGGGGATAGGGGGCTATGAGGACTGTTGTGTGGGTGGGGAAGAGCTAGGGTCACATGGTTTGAGGGGAACGGGGAAGACCCAGTGGAACAGCCACTGAGGTTACCAGGGTTGGGGGACGAGCACTAGGACCCAGCGCAGTCAAACCCGGGGGAGTGGGAGTCTGCAGCATGGAAACTTCAGGCCCGGTGCTGAGTCCAGGCTGCAGGTAAGGCGACAGCTGCGGGCTGCTGGATGGCTGTGGAGTGACCAGGGTCAGCGGGCAAAGAGTAGGAGGTCCCGGTGAGCGGATGATCTGTGGGGCAGCGAGGTTCGACAGGTCCGGTGAGGCAGCGAGGTGAGTAGGCCCCCCTAGATCTCGAGGCCCTAAGCTTAAGCTTGTCTAGCTTATACAATATGTGTACAATATCATGAGAGGAATACATCGGGTAGATGCACAGAGTATTTTACCAGCGTAGGGGAATCAAGGACCAGAGGTTATAGTTTCAAGGTGAAGGGAAAAAGATTTAATAGGAATCTGAGGGGTAACCTTTTAACACAAAGGGTGGTGGGTGTATGGAACAAGCTGCCAGAGGAGGTAGTTGAGGCTGGGACCATCCCATAATTTATGAAACAGTTAGACAGGTGCATGGATAGGGGATTTGGAGGGATTTTGACTCAGCGCAGGCAGGTGGGACTAGTGTAGCTGGGACATTGTTGGCCCTTGTGGGAAAGTTGGGCCGAAGGGCCTGTTTCCACACTGTAAGACTCTATGACTACAAATACTATTTATTATATTGAATGTTATTTATTTTAAATATATATAATTATCAAATTATAATATTTTATTTTAAATTATAATAATAAAATCATAATTATTTTTAAATTCTATGTATATGTAATATATTATTTATATATAATATGTTATATTATATTTTATGTGCTATTTATTTCTAATATATAATTATAAAACTATGATATTTTATTTCAAAATTATAATTGGAAAACCATAAATATTTATTTAAATATTATATATTTATATATATTGAATATATATTTATTTTTGCTTTCACATAGCCAAGAGAGAAAATGTTAAATGCAAATTGTAAGTGGTGGAAATAATTACGAATGATTTTAAACTTTTGCTTTTTTTATTTCCTGCAAACTCTGCGCGATATCCTAATTCCACATTCTTATGTGATCGGATCAATGCAGGGGCTTCTAACCCGGCACAGTGGTGCTGCTGGTAGAGCTGCTGCTACTGCTTCACACCTCTCTTGTTTGGCCCTGGTTCAAGAGACACAGGTTCGATTCTCATCTTGGGCTGTGTCCCTCTATGAGTTTCTCCTTGTGGCTATGTGGGTTTGTTCTCACACCCCAAAGACCAGCGGGTGAATTGGCCCGCTGTAGTTTGTTACTCCTATGAGAAAGAGTTCTAACATAGAACTAGTGTGTCGATTTAATGCTCTTTCAACCAATTTAGCAATCATCCTGAATTGTGATGTTTAATCTGTGATTTTTGTAAAGTACTAATGTCTAATCCAATAGTGTTTTTCAATCAAGAGTCATCTATTCTTCTTCTTCTTGCGAATGAAACATAAATAAATCAAAGGAATAGTTAGATCTCAAGCCAGGTTGTTGTCTCTGTTGGCGTCAATGTCTGCTAGGCCCTGAGCTCCATTTGGTGGGTGGTAGAGCGGGCACCCAGAGATGATTGGCTGTCTGTTGTTCTGCTTCACAGTCACAGGCTGGGCTCTGGCGGAGGGAGCCCCCATCTCCACACGCTGGCATTGAAACGCCAAACTCCAGTACCAAGTCTGTTGAGCACCCATGCTCCTCTGGGGAGGTCAGACCATGCACAGCTTTTATCTGGTGAAGAGATGTCGCTGTGTAATGGAGATGAGGTTGCCTTCCACTCCTGTGGCTATCCAGTGTGCTTTTGTCTGGATGGATGCTAGAAGTTGTTTAATTTATTTATTTAGAGATACAGCATGGAAACAGGCCCTTCAGCCCACCTAGTTGACCAACAATCACCCGTTCACACCAGTTCAATGGTTCTTTATTGTCACCTGTGCACTCCATAAAGACAGCACCCAAGGTCAGACCAAAGAGCTTCTTTGGTCAAGTTGATGACCTTCCAACAGCACCTGATGTCCATCTCCGAATGTGTTTGTCTGTCTGCAGAAGGGTCTTGACCCGAAACATTGCCCATTCCTTCCCTCCAGAGATGCTGCCTCACCCGCTGAGTTACTCCAGCATTTTGTGTCTACCATAAATCAGTCTGTTACAGAGCAGTTCGAGATAAACTGTGACAAGGTTCACCACTTCTGCAGCCTCGTTCATTCCTGGCCATTCGAGATACCGAACACCTTATTACACCCTCCAACCTCATCTACTGTATCCACGGTTCTAGGTATTTTGGCGAGACTAAGCACAGACAGGATGATCATTTTGCTGAACACCTCCACTCAGTCCGCCGAGGCCAACTCGATCTCCCGGTTGCCAAACACTTTAAGTCCCCCTCCCATTCCAACATTGACCTTTCTGTCCTGAGCCTCCTCCACTGGCAGAGTGAGGCCCAGCGCAAATTGGAGGAACAACACCTCATATTTCGCTTGGGCAGCTTACAACCCAGCGGTATGAACATTGAATGTGTACAGAAAATGCTGGCGAAACTCAGCAGGTGAGGCAGCATCTATGGAGAAAAGTAGGCGAAGTTTTGGGTCGAGACCCTTCTTCGAGACCTTTCCAGTCTGATGAAGGGTCTCAACCTGAAACATCACCTACTCCTTTTCTCCATAGAAGCTGCCTCACCCGCTGAGTTTCTCCAGTATTTTTTGTCTACTTTCGATTTTTCCAGCCTGCAGTTCCTTCTTAAACAAGTATGAATATTGATTTCTCTAACTTCAAGTAACCCTTGCATCACCTCTCTCTCTGTCCCCCCCCCACCTCCCCCCCCCCCCCCCCCCCCCCCCCCCCCCCCCCCCCCCCCCCCCCCCCCCCCACCCTAGTCGCCCGACTAGTTCACTATGGTCCTGCTGAGTTTCATTGTTGGCATGCACTCGTTATCACCTTTTCCACAACCAAAAATGGACTATTGTGTAGGAAGGAACTGCAGATGCTGGTTTACACTGAAGATAGACATAAAATGCTGGAGTAACTCAGTGGGACAGGCAGCATCTCTGGATGGAAGGAATGGGTGACATTTCAGGTCGAGACCCTACTTCAGACTGAGCGTCAAGGTCTTGACCCGAATCGTCACCGATTCCTTGTACCCAGAGATGCTGCCTGTCCCGCTGAGTTACTCCAGCATTTGGTGTCTATCTTCAATGGTCCGCCTTTTCTTGACCATTGTTCCTGCCTTTGATTTGTTCTTCTGCATACCTTTCATTCATTTGTTCTTTATATCTTTAGAGTCAAGAGAGTTTATTGTCATGTGTCACAGACAGGACAATGAAATTCTTGCTTGCTGCAGCACAACAGAATATGTAAACATAATACAAAACGGGAGATAAGGCTCAGTGTGTCTATAGACCATAGACCAAATATATACACACAATAAATAAACAGATAAAATGCAATAGTAATAATAGATTGTTATTGTTCAGAGCTTATTTGATGTTGTGTTTAATAGCCTGATGGCTGTGGGGAAGCAGCTGTTCCTGAACCTGGATGTTGCAGATTTCAGGCTCCTGTACCTACTTCCCAATGGCAATGGAGAGATGAGTGTGTGGCCAGGATGGTGTGGGCCTCTGATGACGTTGGCAGCCTTTTTGAGGCAGCGACTGCGATAGATCCCTCTCTCAGATTATCCTCTCTCCTGATGCGAATCAAGGAAAATGTAGAATAGATGATTGTTAGCTAGGAGAAGGTGACAACAAAGCAAACAGAGATAAAATGTAAGACAGGCACAAAATGCTGGAGTAGCTCAGCTGGACATGCAGCATCTCTGGAGAGAAGGAATGGGTGACGTTTTGGATCGAGACCTTTCTTCAGACTGAGAAGGACCCGTCTGAAGTAAGGTCTCGTCCCAAAACGTCACCTTTTCCTTTTCTCCCCAGGTGCTGCCTGACCCGCAGAGTTACTCCAGCACTTTGCGTCCTTCCTCAGTGCAAACCAGCATCTGCAGTTCCTTCCTACCACACCCTATCAATCTTGTGTAAAAATCAAAGCGAGGAAATGAGAATAAGTGAACAGAGTATATGTAAATGGAGACAATGGACTATCTGTGTTGCCTGTTAATCCCAAATGATGTTAAAGAACTTCAAAACAAGAATTTTAACTTACAGGGTCTTAAAAGTTGGAAAATATCACCAGACACTCCCAGGAAGTGGAAAATTGACAACAGACAACAGTGTTAAACATAGAATATAATTCCATGCATTGTAAACCCCACTGAACTTTTAACATAAAGCAAAGTTCACTCAGACGAAGACAGAAAGGCTTTAACCTAAAGGGAGGGATCAGTCTTATGCTCCAGGCTGCAGAAGCTGAACAAGTAACCTGATTTCCCCTTCAAGAATCAAAAAAAGGAAAAAAGGTTTAGCAATACAAAAAAGCCGAAGTCTTTGATAGAAATGCTTTCTGTTTATTGTCATGATATATGTCTGATTTTTTTTTAGTGCAAAAAAAAAGGGTGCGATTATTGTAAGGTGGGACACCCTTTATCACTCCAAAGCTATTCAGCGGAAATAACATGATAGCAGTGGGAAAGGTATACAATGCACTGATACGCAGTCACCACTGGTCCTGTACCTGTCCTGAGTCTTAATGTGTAGGAAGGAACTGCAGATGCTGGTTTAAACCACAGATGGACGCAAAATGCTGGAGTATGGGGCTGTCCCACTTAAGGCGATTTTTTGGGCGACTACATGCGACTGCCGCAAAATTTTCAACACGTTGAAACATTTTCAGCGACGATGGCGACAATTTTTGCTGTTGGAGGTTGTTGCCGTAGGTTGTCGTAGGGTGCCGACAGGTGTCGTAGGTGAATTCCATTAAAGCTAGTCCCTGGCACTTGCCTAAAGAGTCGTCTAAGTGGGACAGGCCCATAACTCAGCGGGACAGGCAGCATCTCTGGAGAGAAGCAATGGGTGACGTTTCGGGTCGAGACATTCAGACTGAAAACACTTGCATTATCTCTCTCCCCATCCCTCCCCCACCCAAGTCACACCAGCTTTCTTTCTCACAGCCCACAGCCAACAATGGCTTGTTTCCTTTATCATTGCTACTTGTTTGCATATCTTTCATTCATTTGTTCTATATCTCTCCACATCATCATCATCTATATCTCTCGTTTCCCTTTCCCGTGACCTTCAGTCTGACGAAGGGTCTCGACCCAAAACGTCACCACAATGCACAAGTCGGCAGACAACGGGGGTAAAAGCATGCCCAATGTCCTTCTTCATGTGTGGCTGCATCCAGACGGAGTGTAGAGCCAAGGCAGGTGGGCACCAAGTGTCACTACCTGCTGAGGCTCTACCTGTCCCTGATGTTGCGAAGGATGGGCCTGGCGCAGATGCCACGCAATGTGCCAGTCAGCTGGACATTGCCGCCCCATCTGTCGTTTGTGGAAAGGTTCTTCCGGACAAACACCTTTGACCACAAGTCCATCGGGCAGTGGTCAGCACGGAATGTCCTGCAGGCACTGCAGGGAAAGGACTCCATGGATCCGGTGGCGTGGTTCCCAGAGCAGACTGCCCAGCTTGTCTGGCAAAATGCCTCATCACCAGAACTCACCAACAAGCACCAAGACCTGGCTTGGCTGGCGGTGAGGGGAGCCCTCCCAGTCAGACCCTTCCTGCACCGTCGGGAACCTCACTGCCAGCGCACGCTGCCCTCGGGACGGCTGCTATGGAGAGGAGACGGTTGCCTACCTCTTTGCAGAGTGTGGATTCGCAAAGAGAGTCTGAAGAGGTTTGCAAGGGTCCCTGTCACGGTTTATTCTGAACAGCTCCGTCACAGAGGACTCTGTGATTTACAGACTGTTCCCAGGGACACATTCAGAGACTGACATCAAGTGCTGATGGAAGGTCATCAACTCGGTGAAAGACGCTCCTCGGTCTGCCCGAGCGTTGTTGATCACCCAGCAGAGCGAGATGTCCGTCGGGGAATGTTGGCGACTGGCCCACTGCAGACGGCAGGAGTACGTGCTGAGGGATGCACTGAAGCTCGGTGCAGCCAATGCCAAGGCTCGGTGGGGAAGGACCACAGTCTAGGGTCCTCCCACTGCTGGACATGGGGGGCAGGCTGTGGTGGAGACACCCCTCAAAATAAGGGAAGGGATTCCAGGCCAGTGGGCCACACGAGTGACAAGGGTGGTGGGTAAATTTGTGAAATTTGAGCAATGTATGTAGACTGTATAGCCTCCGGAAATGTCGGATGAATTTTTTGCACGGTTCATGTATTGTATATATTTAATACTTGAATAAAGTCTATTTTGAAATATTTTTTTTAAATCCTTCTCTCCAGAGATGCTGCCTGTCCCGCTGAGTTACTCCAGCATTTTGCATCTACCTGGGTCTTACTGTCAATGTTTACATTACACTGTCATTGAGACATTTCTGATCAGGTATCCCAGAGGTTTCTCACGGTTTCTGATTCATCTGAGAGCTATTCCAATATCCTGGACAGCATCGAGTCATGGAGTAATGAAGAGGAGAGGCAGTAATCAATAATACAAGAAATTATTAGACGTAGATTTAACTCATGTGTTTATGTTCCAGGAGCAGAATGAGGCCATTTGACCCATCTAATCTATTCCGTTATTCAATCATGGCTGACCTATCTCAACCCCATTCTCCTGCCATTTCCCCATTACAGACATACAGTATAGAAACTGGCCCTCCGGCCCAACTTGCCAACATGTCCCATCTATACTAGTCCCACCTGCCTCACACTTTAGAGATACGGCGTGGAAACAGCCCCCTCGTCCCGTCACTGATCATTGATCACCAAATACATTTGCACTATCCTACATGCTAGGGGCAATTTATAATTTTACCAAAGTCCATTAATCTGAAAACCTGTACATTTTTTTGGAGTGTGGGAGATAACCGGAGCATCCAGAGGAAACCCATATGGTCACGGGGAGATGGCACAAACTCTGTGCAGATAGAACCCGGGGTCAGGATTGAATTCAGGTCACTGACGCTGTAAGGCAGCAACTCTACTGCTGCACCAACGTCCAGGAGCGGAAAAGACTGCAGAAAGTTGTGGCCACTGCCCAGTCCATCACCGGCTCTGACCTCCCCACCATCGAAGATTGATTGATTGATTGATTATACCTTTAATAATCCTTTACAGGAAATTACAGTGCCACGACAGCTTCAAGACAGACATAACACCACACATTTCCTCAAATGGCTTCCATACTTAACAAGTTAAAATACAAGTTAAAATACAAGTTAAAATACAATTAATTTAAAAAAAGTGGAGTTATTTATGCGCATTATATAACCTTATAGCAGCTGGTAAACAGGACTTCCTATGTCTCTCAGTTTTGCACATTGGTGCAATCAGCCTCTGACTGAAGATGCTGCTCTTGATCACCTTCAGGGCATGGAGTGGGTGAGTGGGGTTGGTCATTATTGAACCCAGTTTGTTCAGAGTTCTGGCCTCTGCCACCTGCTGGACCGTTCGTTGCTCAGCCCCGACCACTGAGCCGGCCTTCCTGATTAGCTTGTCCAGTCTGTTTTTGTCCGCTATGCGGGCGCCATCTCCCCAACAGGCCACAGCAAAAAACAGAGCACTGGCCACCACTGAATGGTAGACACTGCACAGTAGGGGTTGGCAGATGTTAAATGACCTCAGCCTCCTTAAAAAATACAGTCGACTTTGTCCCTTCCTGTACACCGCCTCCATATGACACTTCCAGTTCAGCTCACTGTCAAGCTGCACCCCAAGGTACCTGTGGTTAGCGACCACCTCCACCTCAGTGCCCTTGATGGTGATTGGTGTTGCTTGAGTCCTCCTCCTCCCCCTCCTGAAGTCCACAACTATCTCCTTGGTTTTTTTGGTGTTGAGATGGAGGTTATTGTGTGCACTCCACTCCACAAAGTTACTTATTATGTCTCTATACTCCTCCTCATTGCCCCCTTTAATGAGGCCGACAACAGCTGTGTCATCCGAAAACTTCTGCAAAAAGCAGCTGTTGGTGTTATATTGGAGATCCGCTGTGTAGATGGTAAACAGGAACGGAGCCAGCACAGTTCCTTGTGGAGCCCCTGTGCTGCTCAAGATGGTGCCCGAGACACTGTTCTGTAGGCGCACGTACTGCACTATCGAAGTCGCTGCCTCAAAAAGGCAGCCAACATCATCAAAGACCCACACCATCCTGGTCACACACTCATCTCTCCGCTACCAGCGGGAAGAAGGTACAGGAGCCTGAAATCTGCAACATCCAGGTTCAGGAACAGCTGCTTCCCCACAGCCATTAGGCTATTAAACACAACTTCAAACAAACTCTGAACTATAACAGCCTATTACTGTTTATTTATGTGTGTATATATTCTATGGTATATGTTGTGCTGCAGCAAGCAAGAATTTCATTGTCCTATCTGGGACACATGACAATAAACTCTCTTGACTCTTGTAGATAACCTGACCATAATAGAGTATATAGTGCAACCATATACAAACTCTAACCGTAGTTAGTGGTAGAGTTGCTGCTCACAGCACCCAGAGGCACGGGTTCATCCTGACCTCGAGTGCTGTCTTGGCGGAGTTTGCACGTGTGGACCTCCCACACCCAAAGATGTGCGGGTTTGCAGGTTTATTGGCTTCTGTGAAATGCTCCCGTGTGTATGGAGTAGATAGGAACGTGGGATAACATAGAACTAACTTGAATGTCACCAAGAACAAGGTGACTCTTGTGTATGTGAGCCTTGGTGAGGTCTGCTGTATGATTTTACTGGGTTAGAGTCAGAGTCATAGAGAAATACAGCATAGAAACAGGCCCTTCGGCCCAACTTGCCCACACCGGCCAACATGTCCCATCTACACTAGTCCCACCTACCCGCGTTTGGTCCATATCCCTCTAAACCTGTCCTATCCATGTGCCTGTCTACCTGTTTCTTAAATATTCCGATAGTCCCTGCTCCAACTACCTCCTGTGGCAGCTCGTTCCACACACCCACCAGAAAAAGTTACCCCTCAGATTCCTATTAAATCTTTTCCCTTTTACCTTAAACCTATGTCCTCTGGTCCCCGATTCACCTACTCTGGGAAAGAGACTCTGTGCATCTACCCGATCTATTCCTCTCATTATTTTATACGCTTCAATAAGATCACCCTTCATCCTCCTGTGCTCCAGGGAATAGTGTCCCAGCCTGCTCAACCTCTCCCTGTAGCTCAGACCCTCGAGTCCTGGCAACATCCTCGTAAATCTTCCCTGTACCCTTTCCAGCTTGACAACATCTTTCCTATAACATGGTGCCCAGAACTGAACACAATATTCTAAATGCGGTTTCACCAACGTCTTGTACAACTGCAACATGACCTCCCAACTTCTATACTCAATACGCTCTGATGAAGGCCAAAGTGCCAACAGCCTTATTGACCGCCCTATCTACCTTTGACTCCACCTTCATGGAACCATACACCTGCACTCTTAGATCCCTCTGCTCTGCAAGCATATAGTGCGAACTCCTTCATCAAGTTCGCCAACGATACCACCGTTGTTGGACGAAGTGAGATCGACCAATTGACCATATGGTGCCAGCACAGCAACCTGGCTCTCAATATCAGTAAAACCAAAGAACTGATTGTGGACTTTGGAAGAGGACCCACAATCCTGATTATGGTGGAGAGAGTCAAAAACTTCAAATTCCTGGGCGTGCATATTTCCAAAGATCTTTCCTGGACCCAGCACACGGATGCAATCATAAAGAAAGCACATCAGCGCCTCTACTTCCTGAGAAGATTACGGAGATTCGGTATGTCAAAGAGGATTCTCTTGAACTTCTACAGGTACATAGTAGAGAGTTGCATCGTGGCCTGGTTCAGCAACTTGAATGTCCAGGAGCGGAAAAGACTGCAGAAAGTTGTGACCACTGCCCAGTCCATCACCGGCTCTGACCTCCCCACCATCGAAGGAATCTATCTAAGTCGCTGCCTCAAAAAGGCTGCCAACATCATCAGAGACCCACACCATCCTGGTCACACACTCATCTCAACACTGCCATCGGGAAGAAGGTACAGGAGCCTGAAAACTGTAACGTCCAGGTTCAGGAACAGCTTCTGGAACAGCTTCTTCCCCACAGCCATCAGGTTATTAAACACGACAACCTCATAAGCTATGAACTACAATAGAGTATTATTATTATTATTGTTTGTTATTTTGAGTGTGTGCGTGTGTATATATATATATATATATATATATGTATATGTGAGTGTGTATATATACACACTGAACTTTTGTTTTCTCTCGTTTATCATATTATTTATTTAAAATATATATTCTGTTGGGCTGCAGCAAGTAAGAATTTCATGGTTCTATCTGGGACATAGAAACATAGAAAATAGGTGCAGGAGTAGGCCATTCGGCCCTTCGAGCCTGCACCGCCATTCAATATGATCATGGCTGATCATCCAACTCAGTATCCTGAACCTGCCTTCTCTCCGTACCCCCTGATCCCTTTAGCCACATATGTCGATAAAACACTCTTGACTACCCAGAGGCCCTACCATTCACCGTGAATGCAACACAAAGCATTTCACTGTACCTACACTAGGTGCAGGTGAAATTAAGCTATCATTGAATCATCGGGTTATTGTTGGTCGGAATGCAGCCGGTGGGCCGAAGGGCCTGTTTCCATGCGTCAAACATCCTCTGCCTATTTCCCTCCATAGATGCTGACCGACCCGCTGAGTTCCTGCAGCATTTTGTGTTCTACTGAAATAGTTGGATTTGTCCCCGCCAGCCTCATTTACTAATCCCTCCTGGTACCTCCTTCATGACAATGTTTGTTCTGTACTACCTGCCTTCTTCAGTCAATTGTTTATTCATTACTTATCCTTTGAAGTAGTTATTACATTACAAAGAATAAGAGATCTCTTCCTTCATGAGCCCCATTAAAGTGATGATAACCAATTCCTGTTTACAGGTAGAGATTTGTTTAGATGTTATGCTGCAGTGATCAAAGCCTTAACACACAAATACATCAAGTCATCCCAGCATTTAGGCACACTGATTTTTTTTTCTGTGCATAAGAGAAAAGGTTTATTGTTTAACTCTTTCTTAACTCTGGGAGAATGTAGCAGTTATTCACAGTAATGATCAGGCTAGTTTTTAGCACCCAGCCTTAAGGGCTAATTGTGCCAAAACAGACATTACCTGGACTTTTTAAAGTTTTTTTTTAGTTTTGGAGATACACTATGAAAACAGGCCCTTCGGCCCACCGAGCCCATGCTGACCATCGATCACCCGTTCACACTAGTTCTATGTGTAGGAGAGAACTGCCAATGCTGGTTTAATTTAAATCCAAGTGCTGGTTTAAGTTTAAATCGAAGATAGACACAAAATGCTGGAGTGACTCAGCGGGACAGGCAGGAGAGAAGGAATGGGTGACGTTTCGGGTCGAGACTCTTCTTCAGACAGAGTGTCGGGGGGAGAGGGAAGTGAGAGATATAGATATCTCTATATCTATATTGATATAGAAAGATATAGATAGATATAGACATTGAACAAGATAGGTCTTTATTCTTTGGAGCGCAGAAGGTTAAGGTGGGACTTGATAGAGGTCTTAAAAATTATGAGAGGGATAGACGGAGTTGCGTGGCTAAGCTTTTTCCATTGAGAGTAGGGAAGTTTCAAACAAGAGGACATGATTTGAGAATTAAGGGACAAAAGTTTAGGGGTAACATGAGGGGGAACTTCTTTACTCAGAGAGTGGTAGCTGTGTGGAATGAGCTTCCAGTGGAAGTGGTGGAGGCAGGTTCGTTTTTATCATTTAAAAATAAATTGGATAGGTATATGGACGGGAAAGGAATGGAGGGTTATGGTCTGAGTGCAGGTAGATGGGACTAGGTGAGAGTAAGTGTTCGGCACGGACTGGAAGGGCCGAGATGGCCTGTTTCCGTGCTGTAATTGTTATATGGTTATATGGTGATGTGGAGAGCTGTAGAACAAATGAATGAAAGATGTGCAAAAAATAATGATGATAAAGGAAATAGACCATCGTTAGTTGTGGGGAACTGCAGATGTTGGTTTACACACAACAACCAAAAAGACACAAAGTGCTGGAGTAACTCAGCGAAACGTCACCCATTCCTTCTCTCCAGAGCTGCTGCCTGTCCCGCTGAGTCACTCCAGCATTTTGTGTCTATTTCACACTAGTTCCATGTTATCCCACTTTCTCATCCACTCCCTACACACTCAGGGCAATTTTACAGAGGTCAATTAAACAACAAAACCGCACGTCCTCGGGGTGCGGGAGGAAACCGGAGCTCCCGGAGGAAACCCACGTGGTCTCAAGGGAGAACCTGCAAACTCCATACAGACACTTCTCCAAAAACGTGCAGCTTTCTAGGTGAATTAGCTTCGGTAAAAATTGCCCCTAGTGTGTAGGATAGTGCTACTGTACAGGGATCGCAGGTTGGCATGGACTCGATGGGCCGAAGGGCCTGTTTCCACGCTGTATCTCTAAACTAAAGCTTTTGAGGTCAGGATTGAACCCAGGTCTCTGGCACTGTGAGGCAGCAGCTCTGATGACTGTGCCACTGTTTCACCCTGAAGGTTTATGGTTACATAGAATTTATATATATTTTAAATTAATTTTGTTTTATCATTAAAATCATTAGCGATGCAGTGGTGCTGGTTTCCGACTGGCACGGTGACAGACGTACCACACATCTCTGTCCTCCGTGCCTCTTTTGACGTCTTCAGCATCGTCTTCGAAACATAGAAACATAGACAATAGGTGCAGGATGAGGCCATTCGGCCCTTTGAGCCAACACCACCATTCATTGTGATCATGGCTGACCGTCCCCTATCAATAACCCGTGCCTGCCTTCTCCCCATATCCCTTGACTCCACTAGCCCCTAGAGCTCTCTCTAACTCTCTCTTAAATCCATCCAGTGACTTGGCCTCCACTGCCCTCTGTGGCAGGGAATTCCATAAATTCACAACTCTCTGGGTGAAAAAGTTTTTTCTCACCTCAGTCTTAAATGGCCTCCCCTTTATTCTAAGACTGTGGCCCCTGGTTCTGGACTCGCCCAACATTGGGAACATTTTTCCTGCATCTAGCTTGTCCAGTCCTTTTATAATTTTATATGTTTCTATAAGATTCCCCTTGATCCTTCTAAACTCCAGTGAATACAAGCCTAGTCTTTTCAATCTTTCCTCATATGACAGTCCCGCCATCCCAGGGATCAATCTCGTGCACCTACGCTGCACTCTCAATCTTCCTCAAATTAGGAGACTAAAACTGTACACAATACTCCAGATGTGGTCTTACCAGAGCCCTATACAGCTGCAGAAGAACCTCTCTACTCCTATACTGAAATCCTCTTGATTGTCTTGATTGTCTGTGCCGGGACATGTCTTCCATGGGTGGGTTCCACAGCACAACTCTGTTTGCTGGTCATTTCTGGGCGGTGGTGGCAGTGACAAGCGAGCCTCATCCTTCTCCACCTGATCTTCTCGGTTGCTATTATTATTTTATTGTCACGTGTACTTGCATGCCATCCAGTCATATCATATTATACATGAGTACAATCAAGCCATACGCAAGTATAACTGGTAGTGTAAAGAGAAAACTACCAGAGGATACAATATACTGTTGTAGTGTTACAGTATTACAGTTATAGAGAAAGTGCAACCTATTAAAAAAAAGTGCAAGGATGGCAATGAGGTAGGTTGGAAATTCAGGACTACACCCTATCTTATGTTTGGAGGAGACCAAGCGCAGGCTTGGCGATCGCTTCGCCCAACACCTCCGCACAGTTCGCAATAACCAACCTGATCTCCCGGTGGCTCAGCACTTCAACTCCCCCTCCCATTCTTTATCCGACCTTCCTGTCCTGGGCCTCCTCCATGGCCAGAATGAGTCCCATCGCAAATTGGAGGAGCAGCACCTCATATTTCACTTGGGCAGTTTACACCCCAGCGGTATGAACATTGACTTATAACCATATAATAACCATATAACAATTACAGCACGAAACAGGCCATCTCGACCCTTCTAGTCCGTGCCGAACACGTATTCTCCCCTAGTCCCATATACCTGCGCTCAGACCATAACCCTCCATTCCTTTCCGTCCATATAACTATCCAATTTATTTTTAAATGATAAAAACGAACCTGCCTCCACCACCTTCCCTGGAAGCTCATTCCACACAGCCACCACTCTCTGAGTAAAGAAGTTCCCCCTCATGTTACCCCTAAACTTCTGTCCCTTAATTCTCAAGTCATGTCCCCTTGTTTGAATCTTCCCTACTCTCAGTGGGAAAAGCTTATCCACGCCAACTCTGTCTATCCCTCTCATCATTTTAAAGACCTCTATCAAGTCCCCCCTTAACCTTCTGCGCTCCAAAGAATAAAGCCCTAACTTGTTCAACCTTTCTCTGTAACTTAGTTGCTGAAACCCAGGCAACATTCTAGTAAATCTCCTCTGTACTCTCTCTATTTTGTTGACATCCTTCCTATAATTAGGCGACCAAAATTGTACCCCATACTCCAGAATTGGCCTCACCAATGCCTTGTACAATTTTAACATTACATCCCAACTTCTATACTCAATGCTCTGATTTATAAAGGCCAGCTCACCAAAAGCTTTCTTTACCACCCTATCTACATGAGATTCCACTTTCAGGGAACTGTGCACAGTTATTCCCAGATCCCTCTGTTCACCTGCATTCTTCAATTCCCTACTTCTCCAATTTCAGGTAGTCCTTGCTTTCTCCCTCCTTCCCCTCCCCTTCCCAGCTCTCCCACTCCCCACTGTCTCCGCCTCTTCCTTCCTTCTTTCCGCCCTCCCCCCCCCCCCACCCCCACATCAGTCTGAAGAAGGATCTCGACCCGAAACGTCACCTATTCCTTCGTTTCATAGATGCTGCCTCACCCGCTGAGTTTCTCCAGCAATTTGTCTACCCTATCTTATGGGAGGACCATTCAGTAGTCATAGAGTCACGCCTATAGCCCAACTTGCCTATTCCAACCAAGATGCCACATCTACATTAGTCCCACCTGCCCGTGTTTGGTCCGTATTCCTGTCCATGTACCTGTCTAAATGTATTTTAAATAATATAGTATCTGCCTCAACTACCTCCTCTTACCTACTTAGTTTAGTATAGTTTTGATATGCAGCACGGAAACAGGCCCTTCGGCCCACCGAGTCCGCTCCGACCAGCCATCCCCGCACATTAACACGACCCCACACACACTAGGAACAATTATACATTTATAACCAAGCCAGTTAACCTACAAGCCTGTACGTCTTTGGAGTGTGGTAGGAAACCGAAGATCTCGGAGAAAACCCACGCAGGTCACGGGGAGAATGTACACACTCCGTAAAGACAAACGGCCGTAGTCGGGATGGAACCCGGGTCTCTGGCGCTGTGAGGCAGCGACTCTACCTCTGCGCCACCGTTTATTGAAATGAAAATAGAAAGCGTGGTGGTTTGGGAGTGGGGGAATTTAATTTCCTGACTGTTTACATCTCGAATGACCTGTCCTGGGTCAGCTCGTAGATTCAATCATGAAAAAGGCACACGTGCCTCTGTTGTCTTTCAAGTTTAAAGAGATTTGGCCTATCACAAAATTAAGTTATAAACGTCTACAGGTATACCGTAGAAACTAGAAACAAGGTACTGCAGATGCTGGCTTACACAATGTGCTGGAGTAACTCAGCAGGTCAGGCAGCATCCCTAGAGAACATGGATAGGTGACGTTTGCAGTGGTTCTTAACCTTTTTGGCACCAGTACGCTCATACGCGTACAAAACACTGTATGTGGTATGTAACCTTTGTTAGGTTCCTAAACAAATTGATATGTTATTTGTGTCCCCTTCATGACCTCCCCCCCCGGCAAAGCCCCAAATGACCCCCAGGTTAAGAACCACTGCTTTAGGGTCTGGACCCTTCTGCAGACTATAGTACTTCTATCATTCCAGTAAACCTTTTCTGCACCCTCTCCAATGTCCCCGTATCCTTCCTGTAATGGGCGGCACGGTGGCACAGCAGCAGAGTTGCAGCCATACTCATTGGGGATGATCAGCCATGATCACATTGAATGGCGGTGCTGGCTCGATTGTCTATTGCACCTGCACCTATTGTCTATTGTCTATTGTCTAGTTTATTGTCACATGTACCAAGAGACAGGGAAAAGCTTTTGTTGGGAGTGTACAGATGCAGGATAAAGGGAATAAAGTTTAGTGCAAGATAAAGTCCAGTAAAGTCTGAATCAAGTTAGCTCGAAGGTTTCTAATGAGGTGGATGGTAGGTCAGGACAACTCTCTAGTTGGTGATAGGATAGTGCAATTGCCCGATAACAGCTGGGAAGAAACTGTCGATGTCCTGCTGGGTTACTCCAGCATTTTGTGTCCATCTTCATCGTTGGAGCATATGGTATTGGGGGGAGGGTATTGACATGGATAGAGAACTGGTTGGCAGACAGGAAGCAAAGAGTAGGAATTAACGCTGAGTT
Source organism: Amblyraja radiata (assembly GCF_010909765.2). Taxonomy (NCBI): domain Eukaryota; kingdom Metazoa; phylum Chordata; class Chondrichthyes; order Rajiformes; family Rajidae; genus Amblyraja; species Amblyraja radiata. The sequence continues at coordinate 4,132,518 of NC_045961.1, read as the reverse complement.
TCCCCAGCAATTTTGTGTACCCTCGATATTCCAGCATCTGCAGTTCCCTTTTGAACACTTTGTCTACTCCACTGCGATATCTCCTCAAGGTATGCCTACTTTGAAGAAGTTCTCCTCCTATTTCCTTCGCTCCATAGATGCTGCTGCACCCGCTGAGTTTCCCCAGCAATTTTGTGTACCCTAGGAATTAACGGGTCCTTTTCAGAATGGCAGGCAGCTTTTATTGTTGCGGGTGATTTTAACCACTCCAACCTTAAAACTGTACACCCCAGATTCCACCAGCATGTCTCCTGCCCAACCAGAGGAAACAATATTCTGGACTTAGTATATACTAATATTACTGAAGCCTACAAAGCCCTCCCCCTCCCCCACCTGGGACAGTCTGACCACCTCTCTCTGTTCCTGCTCCCCAAATACACACCTCTGATCAGACGTGTGAAACCTACCGTGAGGGCAGTGAAGGTTTGGCCTGAGGGGGCTGTCTCTGTTTTACAGGAACAGTTTCAGCAAACAGACTGGAGTCACCCAGGCCACCTTTAGCTCCCAAGTGGACATCAACTCATATACCTCAACCGTTTTGGACTATATAAAATTCTGCACTGACAACGTCACTACCCACAAAGAGATAAAGACCTTCCCTAACATGAAGCCGTGGATGAGCAGGGAGGTCAGACTCCTGCTGAAGGCTCGCGATGCCGCTTTCAGATCTGGCAATGCTGAGGGATACAGCTCATCCAGGGCCAATCTGAAAAAAGGAATTAGGAATGCTAAGGTACACAAAAATGCTGGAGAAACTTAGCGGGTGCAGCAGCATCTATGGAGCGAAGGAAATAGGCGACGTTTCAGGTCGAAACCCTTCTTCAGACTGATGGGGGGTGGGGGGGAGAAGGAAGGAAAAAGGGAGGAGGAGGAGCCTGAGGGCGGGGGGATGGGAGGAGACAGCTCGAGGGTTAAGGAAGGAGAGGAGACAGCAAGGGCTAGCAAAACTGGGAGAATTCAACGTTCATGCCATCCGGACGCAAGCAACCCAGGCGGAATATGAGGTGCTGTTCCCCCAATTTCCGGTGTTGCTCACTCTGGCAATGGAGGAGACCCAGGACAGAGAGGTCGGATTGGGAATGGGAGGGGGAGTTGAAGTGCTGAGCCACCGGGAGTTCAGGTAGGTTATTGCGGACTGAGCGAAGGTGTTCGGCGAAACGATCGCCCAACCTCCGTTAGTCTCCCCGATGTAAATCAGCTGAGAATGCTAAACTCAATCACAAACGGCGGATCGAAGAGCATTTCCAAAACAACTCCGACCCCAGGCGCATGTGGCAAGGAATCAAATCCATTGCCAATTACCATAAAGTTAACACCCCCCCCCCCCCAGACAACGCCTCCCTTCCTGACGAGCTAAACCACTTCTATGCTCGCTTTGACCGGGACAACAAAACTCCAGCCATCAAAGTTGTTCCACCCCCGAACGAACAACCCCTCAGTCTCTCCACCTCTGCTGTACAAGATGCACTGAGCAAGGTGAATGAGCACAAAGCTGCCGGCCCCGATGGCATCCCCGGGCGGGTGCTTAGGGCATGTGCTGGACAACTATCCCCAGTCTTCACTGACATTTTCAATCTGTCACTGGCCCAGGGTGTTGTCCCCACTTGCCTCAAGACATCAACCATTGTGCCAGTGCCCAAACAATCAGCTACAGGGAGTCTCAACGACTTCTGCCCAGTGGCACTCACCCCTGTCATTGCAAAGTGCTTTGAGCGGCTGATCTTGGCTCACCTCAACGCCAGCCTCCCCCCCACACTGGACCCCCATCAGTTTGCCTACCAGACCAACAGGTCTACAGAGGACACCATATCGGCGGCCCTACACTCTGCCCTGACCCACCTGGACAGCAATAACACCTACATCAGGTTGCTGTTCATCGATTTCAGCTCCGCCTTTAACACTGTCATCCCCGCTAGCTTGATCACCAAACTCAGCGGACTTGGCATCTCCACCTCCCTCTGCAATTGGACACTGGATTTCCTCACCAACAGACCACAGTCTGTTAGGGTCAACAACCTCACCTCCTCCACTATAACACTGAACACAGGGCTGTGTTCTCAGCCCTCTCCTCTACTCCCTCTTCACCCATGACTGCATCCCTAAGTATGGCTCCAACGCCATCATTAAATTTGCCGACGACACCACGGTGGTAGGACTGATCAGTGACAACGACGAGTCAGCCTACAGGGATGAGGTCCAGCACCTGGCAGCCTGGTGTGCCAACAATAACCTCATCCTCAACTCCAAGAAGACGAAGGAAATTATTGTTGACTTCAGGAAGAACAGAGGGGGCAGACATACCCCCATCCATATAAACGGGACTGAGGTGGAGCGCGTCTCCAACTACAAATTCCTCGGGGTACACATCTCGGAGGATCTGTCCTGGTCCCTCAATACCACCAAATTGATCAAAAAGGCGCAGCAGCGCCTTTACTTCCTGAGGAGGCTCAAGAAAGCTCACCTGCTCCCCCAGATCCTGACCAACTTTTACCGCTGTACCATCGGAAGCATCCTGACCGCCTGCTTCACGGTATGGTACAGCAGTTGCACCGTAGCGGACAGGAAGGCACTACAACGGGTGGTGAAAACCGCTCAGTACATCATCCGTGCCCCGCTCCCTGCCATGGATGCCCTCCACCGAAAACGGTGTCTGAGACGGGGCGGGAAGATCATCAAGGACCCCTCCCACCCCAACCATGGACTGTTTGCCCTCCTCCCATCAGGGAGGCGGTACAGGAGCCTCAGGTCTCGTACAAGTAGGATGAGGAACAGCTTCTTCAGCAACACTATCACATTGCTGAACTCGGAGTCCCGCCGATAGATCTCTCCAGTCTCTCCGTCCACATTGTTTGCTTATTCTGTATTTTTATTTCTATATTGCACTATTACTACGGACTGACGTTAAACTGCATTTCGTTGTACCCATACTTGTATCTGTGCAATGACAATAAAGTTGAATTGAATTGAATTGAATTGAGTGACTAGTGGGGTGCCGCAAGGCTCGGTGCTGGGACCCCAGTTATTTACAATATATATATATTAACGAATTAGACGAGGGAATTAAATGTAACTTCTCTAAGTTTGCAGTTGACACAAAGCTGGCTGGCAGTGTGAGCTGCGAGGAGGATGCTATGAGGCTGCAGGGTGACTAGGACAGGTTGGGTGAGTGGGCAGATGCCTGGCAGATGCAGTATAATGTGGATAAATGTGAGGTTATCCACTTTGGTGGCAAGAACAGGAAGGCAGATTATTATCTGAATGGTGTCAGAGATGTTCTATCTCTGGAGAACTGCATACTGAACAATATTGATCAGGCAACGTTCAATCTACTGTGTAGGAAGGAACTGCAGATGCTGGTTTACACTGAAGATGGACCAAAGTGCTGGAGTAACTCAGTGGGACAGGCAGCATCACTGGAGAGGAGGAATGGGTGATGTTTCATGTCGAGACCCTTCTTCAGACTGAGAATCAGGGGAGAGGGAATCTAGAGATATGGAGGGGTAAGGGGTGAAAATGATGGATCATAGCAGATGATGGTAAGGAAATGTAGAATGGTCTGAAGAAGGGTCTTGACCTATTCATTCTCTCCAGAGATGATGCCCGTGCTGCTGAGTTACTGCAGCATTTTGTGTCCATGTTAGATCTACTGCAAACTCACACGCCAGCTCAGAGCTGTGTAACACAGCTTGCTGCCCTTGCATGGTTACCATGGTGAGGGCTTGTTGTACACCTCCACAAAGGAATGTTCCAAGGCAAAATGCAGAGAGAAATGAATTGGCTGTGTGCGGAGCGGGGTTGACAGCAGCTGGGCAGAACGCCTTTCCTCTGTTCCTCAGCCAGCTCTAGACTGTTGCTGCAAAGCTGGCCCACGTGTCATCCCGCCTGCTTGCAATCTGCCGACGTTCAGCTTAGTTTAGTACGGTGTAGTGTAGTGTAATGTAGTGTAGTGGTGTAGTGTAGTGTGGTGTAGTATAGTGGTGCAGTGTAGTGGTGTAGTGTAGTGTAGTGGTGTAGTGTAATAGTAAGATTAAACGAGAACTTACCAGTTTGAAGTTTGATCTGTATTTTATGAGGAGTTACGATGAGGGATTACGTGAAGACCCCGTCCAGCACGCATGCACGACATACTTCAAAGCAGCGGTGTGGAATCACAGAAACAACACAATAATTGAAATAAACATAGTAAAGATAAGGAGAACTAAGATACCAGTTGATCTCTATAATTGAGGGTGGGAGCGGGGGGCACGTAATCCCTCATCGTAACTCCTCATAAAATAAAGATCAAACTTCAAACTGGTAAGTTCTCGTTTAATCTTACTATTTTACTTCGGAGTCACGTAAGTGACTACGTGAAGATTTTAAAGCTCTGTGATTTCAAACCGTGTAACAGTCCATACTTCACTCGCTGCCGAAATCATCCAAGGGATGAAGTATGTTATCATAATCAAACATGAATCTGTTTGTAAAACAATAATGGTATTATTTGAAAATAATAACAAAGAAATTAATGCTCCCCGGGCTTAAATTATATATTTTTTGCAGCGTCTAAAATTCTTTCTGCAAGTGAAACAGGTTTTATTAATGGCTTGTTGTAGAATGTTTGAAAAGTTCTTTCCATGGACCACCCCGCTGTTACCAGGGTAGGTCCAATGGCACGTCCATTCTGTTAGCCGCCGACGTGGATGCTGCCCTTGTGGAGTGAGATGTGTAAATATCGGTATCCACTCCAGCAGCTCCCAATACCTGTTGAGCCATCTAGAGATGGTTTGACTCGGTACCCGACCATGTGGCTTTTTTGTGGCTGACCCATTGTGCTTTTTGTCTCCCTCGGGAATTTTAGGTTGTGTTGATATATTGTAGAAGGTGAGTCATGACACATAAATGGGGGCCAGGTGGGTACGCCCGGAATTCCATAATGAGTCCTGAAGTTCCTGGTCTACTCTGTTTTAGCAGCTCCTGAATGGTGAATGTTATTTGGTCTGATGTTGCGACCATATTGTCCAGTCTGAGTAGGTAAAAGGACTGGACCCTTATGCTGAGACTAAGCCATCAGCATGGCCGTATACAGGGTAGCTGTTTCCAGAGTGAGGGATCAGGCTGGTGGCCATCCCTTAGGTATGTCAGGACAACGTTGACATCCCAGATTTTGGTATATCTAGGTCTAGGGGGTTTTGAATTGAAGGTACCTCTCATTAATTTGGCCACCAGTGGATGAGACCCTATGGCCTGTTTCTGTGGTGCCTGTCTTAGATAGGCTGACAGTGCACTTCTAGCACATTTGATCATGCTATAGCTCAGACCTTCATCGTGGTGAAGGCTGGCCAGGAACTCCGGTACATAGATATGGTGGTTGATTAGTAGGTTGTCTCTGTTCTCGAGCAGTATGTTTCCCATTTTCTTATACTGGAGAGATATTTTTGGAATCTGCAACCCAGTAGGCTTATTCTGTCATGGCATGGGTGACTTTCGCCTGATACAGGGTGGATCAGTAGATCTGGTCCGCTGGGAATGGCCATGGGTTTCAATGACCCTGTCAAGGACCACTGGGAACCATGGCTGTGTAGGCCAGTCGGGTACTACCAAAAAGCCCGAAGCAAAGTTCATCTGTATTTTGCGTAGTACCTGACTGTTGAGGCAGAAGGGGGGAAAAAACATAGAGAGATTAGTTGCCCCCCAGTTCAGCGAGAATGTATCCATCGCCGCTGCCTCAAGGTCTGGTTCCCAAGCGACATACATCGGTACGTGGTGATTCAGTCGGGATGCAAAGAGATCGATATCTGGTGTTCCATATTGCTTTGTCATTTCAGCAAATACTTTGGGGTTTAACATGTCTGCCACTGTATTTAGCTTACCTGGTAGGTAAGTTGCTGATAGCCAAATATGTTTATCGACACACCATTACCAGATTGTATTGATCAAATTATCACATGATATCGATTTTATCCCGCCCATATGGTTAGTATAGGCCACCACTGTGGTATTGTCAATTTGTAAACGAACATGCAAATGGCGCACTTTTGAACAATATGCTTTTAGCCCATAGAACGCACCCAACATTTCCAAATAGTTTTTATGTCCAGTGTCTGTAGTAGTGATGATTCTAGATTAGTCCATCTAGACCTGTTCTGGATACGGGTTATCGATAAATGATGGGACTGGAACTATGCCAAATGTTCTCTTTCCATCATTATGTCTGAAAATAGGCAATTTCATGGTTCAGTCAAAGTGACCTGCATGTTGTTTAAAACGCTAGCACCTTTGCTCTAATGCAAAGGTCCAAACTAGGTAGCTGGTAATGCTGCTACTTATTTCCCAATTACTCTTGCCACTTGTCGAATGGTTGGTCGATTGTTAACCATTCATTTGTTACAGGTTTGTGCCAATTCTGCTGATTTTTCTTTTGGCAACGTTATAGACATGTGGACCGAGTTAATTGTGAATACCAGATAGTCCATAGTTGTGGATGGTGTCATCGTAGATTTATCTGGATGTATGACAAAGCCCAAGGTTAAATACGTTTTTAGTAGCTAATGCTGATGAATTAGCTAATTCCATGGTTTTGTTTATTATTAAAATATCATCAAGATATGCCATGACAATATGTTTCCTTAATAGTGTCAGGGCTGGTTTTAATATCTTGGTAAACAGTTTTGGCTCATGTTAGCCTATTAGTCAATAATTTGTACTGCCAAAGTTGCCCCATCCAGGTAAATTTTAGGTATCTACGATGATCTTTATGAATGGGTACTGAACAGTATGCATCTTTTAAGTCGCTGCCTGCCATAAAGTATCCTTAGGAAATCCATTATTTGGCAGTTACAAATTTTTCCATTTTAAGGTGTGTATACCTGACAAAAGCATTCAATGTGGTTAAGTCAATGATGATGCGACATTCACCATCTTTTTTGGTTTTAGTAAATTTAATACGAATGCCAAAGGTTCATGTTTAGATTTCTCTATGATTCCCTTTGTATGTAACTTCTCCAGTTCAGCTTGTCCCTCATGTTTTCTTTTTAGTGAGAGGGTAAAACCCTTTTGGGGTGCATGCTGAACTGGTGGCAGGTTTTCTTGAATGAATTCAATTTTTATCCTTGAATACATTTTTGGTATATAACTACCAAGTGTGATAGTCCTTCATGCTTCCAAAAACAGGTGTAGTCTCCCCCCTGTTAGCACAATCCCCCCACCTTTTATGTGATGGTAGGAACCAGACCCACCTACCTCCACTGTAGTTTGGTGGTGTGTTCATTTCTTCGGTTTCTGGTTCCTTGTCTGTCGGGGTGGTGCTGTTGGGGGGTGGCGCATTTTCCATGGGGCCCGCTCTGGGCCCTGTCCCGAAAGACTTCCGGGAATGGTATGCGGGCCCCGAGCTTTCACCAGTACCATGAAGTAGACGCCTACTGGTGGATGCGTAGAGGTACTGCCGTCTGGGTTTGCGTGGTTTAGCTCATTCCAGGTCCTGCCCTCATGAGGCTAAATGCCTTGGATTCTTCGTCCAGATTTTTTGGCTTGTTTTGGTAATTCTTTGCCAAATAGCAGGATCTGTGGTTCTGAGGCCGGCGTTCTACACAGTCCTGCGAATTTTTGGGGTTGAGGGCAGGTTTTATGACCTCCTTCCGGAGGTTGTTAATCACATACTGTGTTGCACAGTAGAGCCAGGGTGTTTTGTCATGTCAACCCTGTCCATGGAATGAGCATATGAAATGATAGCCGACGTCAGGGGTATCAACATTTTTTGCAATTTAAGTTTTTGGGTTTAAATACCCTGCTCAATGTACCCCCTGTAATGGCAGGCACATTGAGCAAAATGCAATTTTGGGGAGGCGTGACAAGGTCCAACGCCTCATTGACTACCTGTCTTGGAGAGGTTTAAAGGACAGGTAGTAAGCTGGCCGCCAGTTTAGGCTGTAACGGCTGTCCCGCTCGCGGTGTTGCCACGTAGCGGTTCACCACTCCCAGCAGCTCTTCCTGGTCCTGTACCTCAAGCATACTCCCGGTTTCTTCAGCCAGTGACCCCTGTTCTTGACCAGCCCAGTCCTGGTCGCCAACGCTCCCCTCTGTTGAGGGAGATGCGATGGCCAGTGCTTGTTAGTGCACTGGAGCGGGAGTGTTTGTGCTCCCTTGCCGAGCTTGCCCCATCTCCCGGAGCAAGTCTCGCTGGAGCATTTGCTCCATAAGCCTTTCCATAAGGCTTGAAACGGTCACCTTTTGCCGCTCTCGGGCGGTGAGTCTACTGTGCCGGGCTCGTCTGAGTAAACCGGCCGGTCCGACTTCCGTAGTGCCTTACATCCAGCCCGCTGCGGTTGTTTGAGCTGTGCTAGCGGCGCTGGGCTCGGCTTGGAATGCTGTCGGTGACTGTGGACCGCAACGTTGTGCGGTCCAGGTGCCGCCGGTCGCCTCCCACTGCTGGAACCCTCCTGGTCCATTGCAGTCCGACGGGAACGACCTTCCTTGGTGTTTTACCTTTTTATGTTACTATTTAAAAATAAAACAGAACAAGGTTTCCAAAACACCATGTCCTCAGAGTAAGTTTGCTTACCTGGAGGTCCGTTTTCAAATAGTTGCGGGAGAGCTCGTACTCCCATCCGTCGCTGTGCACTGCGTGAGACGCTATGTCGCGCATGCGTGCTGGCGGGGTCTTCACGTAGTCACTCACGTGACTCCGAAGTAAAATTTAGTGTAGTGTAGTGTAGTGTAGTGGTGTAGTGTAGTGTAGTGTAGTGTAGTGTAGTGTAGTGTAGTGTAGTGTAGTGTAGTGTAGTGTAGTGGTGTAGTGTAGTGTAGTGTAGTGGTGAGTGTGTGTAGGTAGTTAGTGGTCGGTTGTAGTGTAGTCGTAGTGGTGTAGTGTAGTGTAGTGTAGGGTAGTGGGTCGTTAGTGTAGTGTAGTGTAGTTGTAGTGTAGTGTAGTGTAGTGTAGTGTAGTGGTGTAGTGTAGTGTGACGGTGTGAGTGTAGTGTAGTGTAGTGCCGTGGTCGTGTAGTGTAGTGCAGTGTAGTGTAGTGGTGTAGTTGTAGTGTTCGTGTTAGTGGTTGTAGTTGTAGTGTAGTGTAGTGTAGTGTAGTGTAGTTGTAAGTGGTTGTTTAGTGTAGTGTAGTGTAGTGGTGTAGGTGTAGTTGTAGTGTAGTGTAGTGGTGTAGTGGTGTAGTGGTGTAGTGGGTGTCGTGTGTAGTGTAGTGTAGTGTAGTGTAGTGTAGTGTAGTGTAGTGTAGTGGTGTAGTGGTGTAGTGTAGTGTAGTGTAGTGTAGTGCAGTGTAGTGTAGTGTAGTGTAGTGTAGTGTAGTGGTGTAGTGTAGTGTAGTGTAGTGGTGTAGTGGTGTAGTGTAGTGGTGTAGTGTAGTGTAGTGTAGTGGTGTAGTGTAGTGTAGTGGTGTAGTGTAGTGTAGTGTAGTGTAGTGTAGTGGTGTAGTGGTGTAGTGTAGTGGTGTAGTGTAGTGTAGTGTAGTGGTGTAGTGTAGTGTAGTGTAGTGTAGTGGTGTAGTGTAGTGTAGTGTAGTGTAGTGTAGTGTAGTGTAGTGGTGTAGTGTAGTGTAGTGTAGTGTAGTGTAGTGTAGTGTAGTGTAGTGTAGTGTAGTGGTGTAGTGTAGTGTAGTGTAGTGTAGTGTAGTGTAGTGTAGTGTGGTGTAGTGTAGTGTAGTGTAGTGTAGTGTAGTGTAGTGGTGTAGTGTAGTGTAGTGTAGTGTAGTGGTGTAGTGGTGTAGTGTAGTGTAGTGTAGTGTAGTGTAGTAGTGTAGTGTAGTGGTGTAGTGTAGTGTAGTGTAGTGTAGTAGTGTGTAGTGTGTAGTGGTGTAGTGTAGTGTAGTGTAGTGTAGTGTAGTGTAGTGTAGTGTAGTGGTGTAGTGTAGTGTAGTGTAGTGTAGTGGTGTAGTGTAGTGTAGTGTAGTGTAGTGGTGTAGTGGTGTAGTGTAGTGTAGTGGTGTAGTGTAGTGTAGTGTAGTGTAGTGGTATAATGTAGTGGTATAGTGTAGTGGTGTAGTGTAGTGTAGTGTAGTGTAGTGTAGTGTAGTGTAGTGTAGTGTAGTGTAGTGATGTAGTGTAGTGTAGTGTAGTGTAGTGTAGTGTAGTGTAGTGTAGTGTAGTGTAGTGTAGTGTAGTGTAGTGTAGTGTAGTGTAGTGTAGTGTAGTGTAGTGTAGTGTAGTGGTGTAGTGTAGTGTAGTGTAGTGTAGTGTAGTGGTATGGAGTGGTGGTGGAGTGTAGTGTAGTTAGTGTAGTGTAGGTAGTGTAGTAGTGTAGTGTAGTGTAGTGTAGTGTAGTGTAGTGTAGTGGGTATAAGTAGTGTAGTGTAGTGTGTAGTGTGTAGTGTAGTGTAGTGTAGTGTAGTGTAGTGTAGTGGTGTAGTGTAGTGGTGTAGTGTAGTGTAGTGTAGTGTAGTGTAGTGGTGAGTGTAGTGTAGTGTAGTGTAGTGTAGTGTAGTGTAGTGTAGTGTAGTGTAGTGGTGAGTGTAGTGTAGTGTAGTGTAGTGTAGTGTAGTGTAGTGTAGTGATGTAGTGTAGTGTAGTGTAGTGTAGTGTAGTGTAGTGTAGTGTAGTGTAGTGTAGTGTAGTGTAGTGTAGTGTAGTGTAGTGTAGTGTAGTGGTGTAGGTAGTGTAGTGTAGTGTAGTGTAGTGGTGTAGTGTAGTGTAGTGTAGTGTAGTGTAGTGTAGTGTAGTGGTATAGTGTAGTGTAGTGTAGTGTAGTGTAGTGGTGTAGTGTAGTGTAGTGTAGTGTAGTGTAGTGTAGTGTAGTGTAGTGTAGTGTAGTGTAGTGTAGTGTAGTGTAGTGTAGTGTAGTGTAGTGTAGTGTAGTGTAGTGTGTAGTGTAGTGTAGTGTAGTGTAGTGTAGTGGTGTAGTGTAGTGTAGTGTAGTGTAGTGTAGTGTAGTGTAGTGGTGTAGTGTAGTGTAGTGTAGTGTAGTGTAGTGTAGTGGTGTAGTGTAGTGTAGTGTAGTGTAGTGTAGTGTAGTGTGTAGTGGTGTAGTGTAGTGTAGTGTAGTGTAGTGTAGTGTAGTGTGTAGTGTGTAGTGTAGTGTAGTGTAGTGTAGTGTAGTGTAGTGTAGTGTAGTGTAGTGTAGTGTAGTGTGTAGTGTGTAGTGTGTAGTGGTGTAGTGTAGTGTAGTGTAGTGTAGTGGTGTGGTGTAGTGTAGTGTAGTGTAGTGTAGTGTAGTGTAGTGGTATAGTGTAGTGGTGTAGTGTAGTGTAGTGGTGTAGTGTAGTGTAGTGTAGTGTAGTGTAGTGTAGTCGTATAGTGTAGTGGTGTAGTGTAGTGTAGTGTAGTGTAGTGTAGTGTAGTGTAGTGGTATAGTGTAGTGGTGTAGTGTAGTGTAGTGTAGTGTAGTGTAGTGTAGTGTAGTGGTGTAGTGTAGTGTAGTGTAGTGTAGTGTAGTGGTGTAGTGTAGTGTAGTGTAGTGTAGTGTAGTGTAGTGGTGTAGTGTAGTGTAGTGTAGTGTAGTGTAGTGTAGTGTAGTGTAGTGTAGTGGTATAGTGTAGTGGTGTAGTGTAGTGTAGTGGTGTAGTGTAGTGTAGTGTAGTGTAGTGTAGTGTAGTGTAGTGTAGTGGTATAGTGTAGTGGTGTAGTGTAGTGTAGTGTAGTGTAGTGGTATAGTGTAGTGGTGTAGTGTAGTGAAGTGGTGTAGTGTAGTGTAGTGTAGTGTAGTGTAGTGTAGTGTGGTGTAGTGGTATAGTGTGTAGTGTAGTGTGGTGTAGTGTAGTGTAGTGTAGTGTAGTGTAGTGTAGTGTAGTGTAGTTTATGGGTATGGCTGTCATAAGTGATACAAGCTAAATTCTATTGGAGAATCAGGGATAAAGCTGAGACACGGAGATATAATGCTGAGGCTCTATAAGGCGCTGGTCAGATTGCATTTGGAGTAATGTGAGCAATTTTGGGCACCACATCTGAGGAAGGATGTACTGGCGCTGGAGAAGGTCCAGAGGAGGTTTACGAGAATGATCCCAGGAATGAGTGGGTTAACATATGGTGTTGTATTGTATTGTATTGTAATTAATTTATTAGGCAAATATGTAAAAACATATAAGGAATTTGATTTGTCATACAGTCACACCAAAAAAGCAACAACAACACACAACTACATAAAAATCAACATAAACATCAACCACAGTGCACTGTGATGGAAGGCAATAACGTATTATCTTCTTCCCTCCTTTCCTCCCGTGGTCGAGGCAGTCGAACCATCCACAGTCGGGTCGATCGAAACTCCCGCGATCGGGGCGGGCGAAGTTCCTGCGGCTTGAATTCAGATTCAGATTCAATTTTAATTGTCATTGTCAGTGTACAATACAGAGACAACGAAATGCATTTAGCATCTCCCTGGAAGAGCGACATAGCAAATGATTTGAATAAATAATAATAAGTGTCCGGGGGGGGGGGGGTGATTGGCAGTCACCGAGGTACGTTGTTGAGTAGAGTGACAGCCGCCGGGAAGAAGCTGTTCCTGGACCTGCTGGTTCGGCAACGGAGAGACCTGTAGCGCCTCCCGGATGGTAGGAGGGTAAACAGTCCATGGTTGGGGTGAGAGCAGTCCTTGGCGATACTGAGCGCCCTCCGCAGACAACGCTTGCTTTGGACAGACTCAATGGAGGGGAGCGAGGAACCGGTGATGCGTTGGGCAATTTTCACCACCCTCTGCAATGCCTTCCGGTCGGAGACAGAGCAGTTGCCATACCATACTGTGATACAGTTGGTAAGGATGCTCTCGATGGTGCAGCGGTAGAAGTTCATCAGGATCTGAGGAGACAGATGGACCTTCTTCAGCCTCCTCAGGAAGAAGAGACGCCGGTGAGCCTTCTTGATCAGAGTTGAGGTATTGTGGGTCCAAGAGAGGTCATCGGAGATGTTGACTCCCAGGAACCTGAAGCTAGAAACACGTTCCACCTCCGTCCCGTTAATGTGGATGGGGGTGTGCGTGCCGCCCTTGGACTTCCTGAAATCTACAATGAGTTCCTTGGTCGGAGTTAAGGGCCAGGTTGTTGTCAGCGCACCATGCTGCTAAGTGCTGGACCTCCTCCCTGTAGGCCGACTCATCGTTGTTGCTGATGAGGCCAATCACCGTTGTATCATCTGCATACTTGATGATGGTGTTAGTACCATGTACAGGTGTGCAGTCATAGGTGAAGAGGGAGCTACCGGAGCCGATCCCTAACCAAGGGACCGCGAGGTCCACGATGTTAAGTCTGCAGGCTCCCGTGGTTGGAGCTCCCGAGGTCGATCCCCAGGAAGAAGCCGCCAGCTCCTCGATGTTAGGCGGCAATGTCGACGGAGATACGATACAGAAAAGTTGTATCTCCCTCGAGGAAAGAGATTAAAATATTTACCCCCAACCCCCACCCCCCACGTAATACAAAACTAAAGATACACTAAAACATACATTACCGTGACTTTCATTCATCTGGACGCCCGCAGCGGCGACTGCGGAGGGTTGAGGTCCTGACCACGGGGGGAAATGGAGGAGGACTGGCCAATTTTTGTGCCTTCCACCACAGTGATGAATGCTGTGGTTGATGTTTGTGTTAAATTTTTATTGTGTATTGTGTGTTCTTTCTCATTGTACCGCTGCTGGCAAATTCATTTCACTTGCACTTTATGTGCAATGTGACAAATAAAACTGATTGTATTGTAATGTATTGTAACAACAGTCTCAAAACAACAAAAGAAGAAAAGGCGAGGCTGCCATCGCTCAGCGCCACCTGGTGGTGAGTGTTTGACGGCACTGGGCCAGTACTCGCTGGAGTTTAGAAGGATGAGGGGCAACCTCATTGAAACTTACCAAATAGTGACAGGCCTGGATAGGGTGGATGTGGAGAGGATGTTTCTACTGGTGGGAGAGTCTAGGACCAGAGGGCACAATGACCTAATTCTGCTCCTATCACTTATGAACCAATGAACTGTCGGTCCGAAATGTCACCAATTCCTATGTTTCCAGAGATGCCGCCTGACCCACAGAGTTACTCCATCCAGCTTTTTGTGTCTATCTGGCATTAAGATGCTTGGTAACGATTTAATGACAGCCCTCGCGGCTCAAAGAGGGATTGACTGGATACTATTCGTGATTAGGTTATGTGCAGAGTCTGAATGGATTCAGAAGGCACTTTTCTGTTTAAAGCAATCAGCAGAAAACATTTATTACAACTGTATCAATCATGCATGGAAAATTAAATTAAACTGACTTATGGGCCTGTCTCACTTGGGCGACTTTTTAGGCGACTGCAGGAGACTATGCGGTCACCACATGGTCGCCACATGTTTGCGGGGTAGTTGTTGGGGAGTCGCCTTCACGGTCGTGAGGAGTTCCCGCATTTTGGGAACTAGTTATGGTCATATGGCGACCTCATTATGGTCGCCGCTAATTTTTCAACATGTGAGAGTAGCGAGAATTCCCGTGCCGTAGGTGTGGTTCTAGTGGGTTGCCAGGAGGTCGAAGGCTCTCTTAGGTTGTAGCCGGTGCTGACTGGTGAATTTCATTGGCTCATTGGGGAAAAAACCCCACAAGCAGTAGTTTACAGAACCAAGGATAACCGACTGGTAATGTTAATGTCCGCCGAGCTTCACAGCCGTGTATCTCTGGCTTCTTAAAAGTTGACTCCACTCCTTTTTCCACTTTCTCCCCCTTCTTCCCCCCTCTCCCCCCCACTTTTAAAGGACTTACGTGACCCTTCCCGTGCACTGTGCTTTCACTGGCTTAATTACAGCGCCAACCTTCCTGTTCATCGCGGTGTGTGTCTGTATCACATTGGCTTTGCACCGTGTGAATTTCACTCAGACAGCGCTCCCCCCGCTTGCCCTGTGCCCCGTCTGCATAATGGGCTGGTGAAGGAAGCGATGTTTGCGTATGTGTTCCACTCTGACAGTCGCCTGAAAAATCGTCTAAGTGGAACAGGCCCATTATAGCCTTTTGCATAGAGTCTTTAGACATTAGACTTTAGAGATACAGCGTGGAAACAGGCCCTTCTGCCCACCGACTCCGTGACGATCAGCGATCTCCCCGTACACCAACACTATCCTATGCACTATGGACAGTTAATAATTTTACAGAAGCCAATTAACCTACAAACCTGTACGTCCTTGGAGTGTGGGAGGAAACCGGAGCTCCTGGAGAAAACCCACGCGGTCACGGGAGAACGTACAAACTCCGTACAGACAGCACCCGTGGTCAGGATCGAACCCGGGTCTCTGGCGCTGTGAGGGAGCAACTCTACCGCCCTCGAGGAGATTCCACAGTGGGGTTAGGCAACTCTTGAGGTCATTTTGTGGTGGAGTGAGACTTACCTTGAGGTGATTTCACAGCGGATGTCGGCACACCTTGAGAAAACTCTTCATTATTATTTCGACCTCGCTGAGACTGCCGGTGATGCCAGTATGTGCAGAGTTTGGAAGGGCCACCATTGCAGCTGCATCGAGAGGCGCCCTCATTGCTTCTGGTCTTTCCCCCAGATCCATCACGGACATCAAAGACTAAGTGCCGTATCATCCAAATCGATCTTTTGGATTGGAAAGTCAGATTGCCAAGATGAAAGGGCAAAGTCCTAATAGCAAACAGGCCCCCTGGCCTTTCTCTCCCCTCACTCTCGCACTCTTGTGTCTTTCCCTTGTTGGAAGGAGGCCAATGCAGGGTCCACATCAGCGAGGTTGCCGTGGCAACAAGGCCTGGATGCGGCCCAAACGTATCCTAGGAACAACTAGGCCCGTATGGGCCGCATCCAGGCCATGTTGCCGCGGCAACCTCGCTCCTAGGAGTGAATACTACCAGCAACTTGTCCTGGATATAGCCATAGCAAAGCAATCGGCAAGAAAGGCCTGGATAGAGTAGATGTGCAGAGGATATTTCCACTAGTGGGAGAGGCTAGGATTAGAGGACATAGCCTAAGAATTAAAGGATGTTCCTCTACTTCATTAGAAGGCTTAGGACGTTCAGCATGTCCCCTACAACTCTCACCAACTTCTACAGATGCGCCGGAGAAAGCATTTAATCGGGATGCATCGCAGCCTCATTTGGGAACACCTCCATCCAAGACCGCATGAAATTGCAACAAATTGTGGGCGCAGCTCAAACCATCACACAACCTCCCTTTCACTGACTCCATCTACACCTCACGCTGCCTCGGCAAGGCCAGCAGCACAATCAAGGACCAGTCTCACACCCCGGTCACTCCCTCTTCTCCCCTCTCCCATCAGGCAAAAGGTACAGAAGTGTGAAAACGCACACCTCCAGATTCAGGGACAGCTTCTACCCAGCAGTTATCAGGCAACTGAACCATCCTACCACAACCAGAGAGCAGTTCTGACCTAACATCGACTTCATTGGAGACCCTTGGACTAATGGTCAGGCTGTATTTGGAGAATTGCGATCAATTTTGGGCGTAATATCTGAGGAAGGATGCGCTGGCTCTGAGTGTTCAGAGGAGGATGAGGAGAATGAGTGGGTTAACATATGACGGCACTGGGCCTGTACTTGCTGGAGTTTAGAAGGATGAGGGGGAACCTCATTGAAACATACCGAATAGTGAAAGGCCTGGATAGAGTAGATGTGCAGAGAATGTTTCCACTAGAGGGAGAGTCTAGGTCTAGAGGTCATAGCCTAGGAATTAAGAATTAAAGAACTATAGGAAGATGATGAGGAGGAATTTCTTTAGTCAGAGGGTGGTGAATCTGTGGAATTCATTGCCACAGAAGGCTGTGGAGGCCAAGTCAATGGATAGGTTCAAAGTAGAGATAGATAGATTCTTGATTAGTTCGGGTGTCAGGGGTTACGGGGAGAAGGCAGGAGAATGGGGTTCCGAGGGAGAGATAGACCAGCCATGATTGAATGGGGATGGGCAGAATGGCCTAACTTTGCTGCTATCATTTATGAACTTATGCTGCCTGACCCGCTGAGTTACTTCAGCACTTTGTGTCCTTTTATACAGAGATTGCTGGATGCCTGGGACGTGTTGATAGGGGTGGTAGTGGAAGCAGATACAATAGTGTCGTTTAAGAGGCTTTTAGATTGATAGGGATTAGACCAGGGGTCGGCAACCTACGGCTCCCGGGCCGAATGCGGCCCGTAGCCTGAAATCATCCGGCCCGCAGGCGGATTTTTTCCCCCGTGATCATCCGGCCCGCCGAGTGGCGACTGTACCGCATCCTGCGCACTGCCGCCGGCACAGCCGCGCACCTTCTCTGAACATGTTTATGAAAGAACTGCAGATGCTGGAAAAATCGAAGGTTGACAAAAATGCTGGAGAAACTCAGCGGGTGAGACATGCAAGGATTGCATGAGGCTGCCTCACCCGCTGGGTTTCTCCAGCATTTTTGTCTACCTTCTGTGATTTGATGCCTTCCATCCGGGGCGGGATCCATGTGTACACGTGATAGATGTGGCCCGCCATCCGCTCACAGACATGCGTCCCGGCCCCTATGCAGAACAAGGTTGCCTACCCCTGGATTGGAGGCTATCCATGTACCTGTCTAAATGTTTCTTAAATGTTGCAATAGTCCAAGCCTCAACGACCTCCACCGGCAGCTCGTTCCATGTACCCACCAAACTTTGTGTAAAAAAAGTTGCCCCTCAGGTTCCTACTAAATTTCCCCCCACCCCCACCCCCATTCACCTTAAACCTATGTCCTCTTGTTCTTGATTCCCCTACTCTGGGCAAGAGATTCTGTGCATCTACCCGATCTATTCCTCTGATGATGGAGGAATATGGATCAGGAGCTGGCAGAGGAGACTAGTTTAATGTCTGGCACGGACATTGTGGGCCTGTGCTGTGCTGTTTTATGCTTAGTTTAGTTTAGTTTGGAGATAGAAACATAGAAAATAGGTGCAGGAGGAGGCCATTCGACCCTTCGATCCAGCACCGCCATTCATTGTGATCATGGCTGATCATCCCCTATCAATAACCCGTGCCTGCCTTCTCCCCATATCCCTTGATTCCACTAGCCCCTAGAGCTCTATCTAACTCTCTCTTAAATCCATCCAGTGACTTGACCTCCACTGCCCTCTGTGACAGGGAATTCCATAAATTCACAACTCTCTGGGTGAAAACGTTTTTTCTCACCTCAGTATTAAATGACCTCCCCTTTATTCTAAGACTGTGGCCCCTGGTTCTGGACTCACCCAACATTGGGAACATTTTTCCTGCATCTAGCTTGTCCAGTCCTTTTATAATTTTATATGTTTCTATAAGATATCCCCTCATCCTTCTAAACTCCAGTGAATACAAGCCTAGTCTTTTCAATCTTTCCTCATATGACAGTCCCGCCGTCCCAGGGATCAATCTCGTGAACCTACGCTGCACTGCCTCAATCACAAGGATGTCCTTCCTCAAATTAGGAGACCAAAACTGTACACAATACTCCAGATGTGGTCTTACCAGAGCCCTATACATCTGCAGAAGAACCTCTTTACTCCTATACTGAAATCCTCTTGTTATGAAGTCCAACATTCCATTAGCTTCCTTCATTGCCTACTGGCAGTGGGGCAGCATGGAAACAAGCCCTACGGCCCATCGAGTCCCTACAAACCAGCGGTCCCCGCATATTAATACCATTGTACACACACTAAGGGCAATTTAAATGTTACCAAAGCCAATTAGCCTACAAACCTGTGCATCTTTGGAGTGTGGGAGGAAACCAGAGCTCCCGGAGAAAACCCACGCGGGTCACGGTGAGAATGTACAAATTTCATACAGACAGCACCCGTAGTCAGGATCGATCCCGGGTCTCTGGCGCTGTGAGGCAGTAACTCTAGCACTGCACCAGGAGGAGAATTAGGCCATTCGGCCCATCAAGTCTACTCCGCCATTCAATCATGGCTGATCTATCTCTCCGTCCTAACCCCATTCTCCTGCCTTTTCCCCATAACCCCTGACACCCGTACTGTTTAAGAATCTATCTATCTCTGCCTTAAAAATATCCATTGACTTGGCCTCCTGTGGCAAAGAATTCTACAGATTCACCACCCTCAGACTAAAGAAATCCTTCCTCATCTCCTTCCTAAAGGAATGACCTCCAGTCCTGGACTCTCCCACTAGTGATAACATCCTCTCCACATCCACTCTGTCCTGTTCTATGCTGTCGGGAGGTGCCAAGGGATTGGAGGTAATTTGAGGAAGGACATTCTTGTTATTGAGGGAGTACAGCTTAGGATCACCAGGTTAATTCCCGGGATGGCAGGTCTAACATGTGATGAAAAAATGGGTCGACTGGGCTTGTATTCACTGGAATTTAGAAGGATGAGCGGGTATATTATAGAATCATATAAAATTCTTAAGGGATTGGACAGGCTAGATGCAGGAAAAATGTTCCCAATGTTGGGGGAGTCCAGAACCAGGGGTCACAGTTTAAGAATAAGGAGTAGGTCATTTAGGACTGAGATGAAGAAAAACTTCTTCACCCAGAGAGTTGTGAGTCTGTGGAATTCTCTGCCACAGAAGGCAGTGGAGACCAATTCACTGGATGTCTTCAAGAAAGATTTAGATTTTGCTCTTAGGGCTAACGGAATCAAGGGATATGGGGAGAAAGCTGGAACGGGGTACTGCCTCGAAGGGCCGAATGGCCTGCTCCTGCACCTATTTTCTATGTTTCTATGTCTGTAACATCCTCTCCACATCCGCTCTATCCACATCCACTGTGTCCTGTCCCAAACGGTGGCGCAGCGGTAGAGTTGCTGCCTTACAGTGAATGCAGCGCCAGAGACCCAGGTTCGATCCTGACTACAGGTGCCGTCTGTACAGAGTTTGTACTTTCTCCCCGTGACCTGTGTGGGTTTTCTCCGAGATCTTCGGTTTCCTCCCACGCTGCAGAGACGTACAGGTTTGTAGGTGAATTGGCTTGGTAAATGTAAAAGTTGTCCCTGGCGGGTGTAGGATAGTGTTAGTGTGCGGGCATTGCTGGTCGGCACGGACCCGGTGGGCTGAAGGGCCTGTTTCCGCGCTGTATCTCTAAACTAACGGCGGGGTTGATCAGCGGTGGTCTCGGTGGTCTGTGGGGCTGGCAAAGTGCTGAGGGCATGAGGTTTAGTCACTGTTGCCGCCAAGTCTCACCTCAAAACACAGGCCTGTTTTACACCCTGCGCTCCCAGCCAAACCTCTGCTACGGACATCAAAGGCAATGTGAATCAGAGTTGGCAAATGTCCATCGGTTTCCTTCACATTTCAGCAGCTGAGCAAACCCTCTCGACGACCGCTGACTCCGTCGACTAGTTCAGTTTAGTTTATTGTCACGTGCACCAAGGTACAGTGAAAGGATTTTGTTGCACGCTCACCGGTCAGCAGAAAGACACGGTTGCCAAATATTTGAACTCCCCCTCCCATTCCCACACTGACCTTCCTGTCCTGGGCCTCCTCCACTGGTCAGAGTGAGGCCCAGCGCTAATTGGAGGAACAACATGCACCAAAGACACGTACAGATCTGTAGGTTAATTGGCTTGGCATAAAGGTAAATTGTCCCTAGTGTGTGTGTAGGATAGTGTTAATGTGCGAGGATCGCTGGTCGGTGTGGACACGGTGGGCCGAAGGGCCTGTTTCAATAGACAATAGGTGCAGGAGGAGGCCATTCAGCCCTTCGAACCAGCACCGCCATTCAATGTGATCATGGCTGATCATCCCCAATCAGTACCCCGTTCCTACCTTCTCCCCATATCCCCTGACTCCACTACCTTTAAGAGCCCTATCTAGCTCTCTCTTGAAAGTATCCAGAGAACCTGCCTCAACCACCCTCTGAGGCAGAGAATTCCACAGACTCACAACTCTCTGTGAGAAAAAGTGTTTCCTCATCTCCATTCTAAATGGCTTACCCCTTATTCTTCCACGCTGTATCTCTAAACTAAACACCTCATATTTCATTTGGGCAGCTTACAACGGTCGATGAGCGTGAGGGGGGGGGGGGGGGGTGGGGAAGACAATGGGGGCCCAGTGTGGGGTGACCGCTGTGAAGAACAATGGAGGACACGTGTCAGTGTGCAGATACATGATAAGGGGAATAATATTTAGTACGAGGTAAAGCCAGTAAAGTCCACACTGACCATCGACCACCCATTCACACTAGTTCTCTGTTAGTCTATGTTTGGTACCGTTCTTCAGACATGTTTTTTTGTCGGAAGGAACTGCAGATGCTGGATTAAACCAAAGATAGACACAAAATGCTGGAGTAACTCAGAGGGACAGGTAGCGTCTCTGGGGAGAAGGAATGGGTGACGATTTGGGTCGAGATCCTACTTCTTCAGGGAAAAGGGAACAATATAGACAATAGACAATAGGTGCAGGAGTAGGTCATTCAGCCCCTCGAGCCAGCACTGCCATTCAATGTGATCATGGCTGATCATCCCCAATCAGTACCCCGTTTCTGCCTTCTCCCCATATCCCCCGACTCCGCTATCTTTAAGAGCCCTATCTAGCTCTCTCTTGAAAGTATCCAGAGAACCGGCCTCCACCGCCCTCTGAGGCAGAAAATTCCACAGACTCACCACTCTCTGTGTGAAGAAGTGTTTCCTCATCTCTGTTCTAAATGGCTTACCCCTTATTCTTAAACTGTGGCCCCAGGTTCTGGGCTCCCCCAACATCAGGAACATGTTTCCTGCCCAAACCCTTAACAATCTTATATGTTTCACGAAGATATCCTCTCATCCTTCTAAACTCCAGAGTGTATAAGCCCAGCTGCTCCATTCTCTCAGCATATGACAGTCCCGCCATCCCGGGAATTAGCCTTGTAAACCTACGATGCTGTAGTGAGATATAGAACAAATGAATGAAAGATATTTAAAAATAAAACAACGTTAAAGGAAAGGCCACTGTTTGCCAGGTGAGAACAGGAACCTGGTGCGACTGGGGTCGGGGAGGGATGGAGAGAGAAGGGATGCAATGGTTACTTGAAGTTAGAGAAATCAAGATTTGTACCACTGGGCTGTAAGCCGGCCATGCGAAATATGAGATGCTGTTCCTCCAATTTGCGTTTGGCCTCACTCTGACAATGGAGGAGACCGAGGACAGGAAGGTCAGTGTGGGAATGGGAAGGAGAATTGAAGTTTTGGCAACTGGGAGATCGGGTAGGTCCAGGCGGGCTGAGCGAAGGTGTTCCGTGAAACGATCGCCCAGTCTGCGTTTGGTCTCGCCGATGTATAAGAGTCCACATCTTGAACAATGGATACAGTAGATGAGGTTGGAGGAGGTGCAAGTGAACCTCTGCCTAACCTGAAAGGACTGTCGGGGTCCCTGGACAGAGTTGAGGGGGGAGGTGTAGGGACAGGTGTTGCATCTCCTGCGATTGCAGGGGAAGGTACCTGGGGAGGCGGTGGTTTGGGTGGGAAGGGATGAGTTAACCAGGGAGTTGCAGAGGGAACGGTCTCTGCAGAAAGGGGTGGAGATGGGAAGATGTGGGATTCCGTTGGAGGTGGCGAAAATGTCGGAGGATTATGTGTTGTATGCGACGGCTGATGGGGTGAAAGGTAAGGACTAGGGGGACTCTGTCTCTGTTGCAACTAGGGGGAGGGGGAGCAAGGGCGGAGGTTGTGGGGTGCCGAGGAGACACGAGTGAGGCCCCTCGACATTAGTCTGAAGAAGGGTCTCGACCCACAAGGTCGCCTATTCCTTCTCTTCATAGATGCTGCCTCACCCGCTGAGATTCTCCAGCATTTTTTGTCCAACTTGATTTTTCCAGCATCTGCAGTTCTTTCTTAAACAAACGCCTCATCTACGATGGAAGCTAATGTAATGTAACGGCAGCTAACAATGGCTGTTTACATTATCATACAATACAATTCAATTTATTGTCATTTGGACCCCTTGAGGTCCAAACGAAATGCCGTTTCTGCAGCCATACATTACAAACAAATAGACCCAAGGCACAACATAATTTACATAAACATCCATCACATTGCTGTGATGGAAGGCCAAAAAAACTTTTCTCTCCACTGCACTCTCCCCCCCGATGTCAGAGTCAATGTCAAAGCCCCCGGCTGGCGATGGCGATTGTCCCGTGGCCATTAAAGCCACGCCGGGTGATGCAAGGCCGCACACCGGGTTCTTGGTGTTAGAGCCCCCGGCGTGCGCACGCAGAGTCCCGCGGCCATTCCAAGCCGCGCGGGGCGGTGCTGTAAGGCCCCGCTCCAGGTGCTCTTCAACCCCGCAACTCGGGCGGGAGAAGTCGCCGCTGCGGAAGCCCCGAAAAGCGGTCTCCCTCCAGGGACCCGCGGGCTCCCGGTGTTACCGTCCGCCAAACCCGCAGTTGCAGCCACCGAATCTCCGGGGGTCGGGCCGCAGCAGCATCCACCACAGCTCCACCCGCTCTGGACTCGGCCAGCTCCGCGACGGTGAGGTGAGTAGTCGGCACCAGAGCACCCGGTCTTCCTGTTGGAGGCCGCTTCTCGTTGCAGCCCCAACGACAACGGAGACCCGACAAAGAAAAGGTCGGGTCTCCCGTGCAGGGAGAGATTTAAAAGTTACCCCCTCCCTCCCACCCCACCCCCCCCCCCCCCCCCCCCCCCCCCCACACATACCCCAACAAAAATAACAAAAATAACAAAAACTACATAAAAACATAGACATAAAATAATAAAAACGCAGACGGACTGCAGAGGCCGCTGCTGACGAGAGTCGCGCCGCCTACTGGATATCATTACTTTTTTGCACATCTTTCATTCATTTGTTCTATATCTCTCCACATCACTGTCTATACCTCTCGTTTCCCTTTCCCCAGACTAGTCTGAAGAAAGGTCTCAACCTGAAATGTCACTCATTCCTTTTCTCCAGAGATGCTGCCTGCCCTTCTGAGGTACTCCAGTATTTTGTGTAGTTTCTTGTAGAATTAAGGTCAGAATTTAATAGCCAGCTTGGGCGGCACATCGGTAGAGCTACTGCTGTACAGCGCCAGAGTTGCTGTCTGGGTGGAGTTTGTACGTTCTCCTTGTGACCTGCGTGGGTTATCCTCCGGGATATTAGGTTTCCTCCCGCACTCCAAAGACGTACAGGTTTGTAGGTTAATCGGCTTGGTATAAATGTAAATTGTCAATAGACAATAGGTGCAGGAGGAGGCCATTCGTGCCAGCATCGCCATTCAATGTGATCATGGCTGATCATCCCCAATCAGTACCCCGTTCCTGCCTTCTCCCCATATCCCCTGACTCCGCTATCTTTAAGAGCCCTATCTAGACTCTCTCTTGAAAGTATCCAGAGAACCGGCCTCCACTGAGGCAGAGAATTCCACAGACTCACAACTCTCTGTGAAAAAGTGTTTCCTCGTCTCCGTTCTAAATGGTGTGTGTGTCGGGTAGCGCTGGTGTACGAGGATCGCTGGTTGGTGCGGACTCGACGTGCAGACTTATTAAGAATAAGGAGTAAGCCATTTAGAACGGAGACGAGGAAACACTTTTTCTCACAGAGAATGTTGAGTGTAGAATTTTCTGCCTCAGAGGGCAATGGAGGCAGGTTCTCTGGATGCTTTCAAGAGAGTGCTAGATAGGGCTCTTAAAAATAGCAGGGGATATGGGGAGAAGGCAGGAATGGGGTACTGATTGTGGATGATCAGCCATGATCACAATGAATGACGGTGCTGGCTCGAAGGGCCAAATGGCCTACTCCTGCACCTATTGTCTATTATCTATTGACGGGCCGAATGGACCTGTTCCTGCACTGTATCTCTATACTAAACTAAAACTAAACTCTGCCAGGGGTCACTGTACAGACAAGTCCACGTGAGAAGACAATGAAACCCCAGGCAGGAATGTTTCCTTGCCGAGGATTACAGCGGGATCCAAGGCTGGAAAGGGATTAGATTCCATCTGGAAGCTGCTTGCATCTGATACACATTAAATAATATTTCACACATGGGGGCTGTTATTTTTCCACCCTTCCATGTGGCTGATCAGTCATTTAACTGTTGTACACCTGGCAGTGTTCAACATCGTTCTGTCTTCAAAGATTACCGAGTCTCCAAAGATTGTTTTTCTTTGTTTGGTGCTTCAGAGGACTGTGAAGTGGACGGCAGGGTGGTGCAGCGGGTAGAGCCGCTGCATCACAGTGCCAGAGGCCCGGGTTCGATCCTGCGTGTACAAGTGTTCGATCCTGAACGCAATGATTCAATTATATTTTATGGTAGACGAAAATGCTGGAGAAACTCAGTGGGTGATGCAAGATCTATGGAGCGAAGAAATAGGTGACGTTTCTGGTCGAGACCTTTCAACAGTCTGAAGAAAGATCTCAACCCGAAACGTCACCTATTCCTTCTCTCCATAGATGCTGCCTCACCCGCTGAGTTTCTCCAGAATTTTTGTCTATTCGATTTTTCCAGCATCTGCAGTTCTTTCTTAAACAATGATATTTTATTGTCACATGTAGCTAGGTGCAGTCACATGTTTCTACTTTGCATACGTAGAACATAGAATATAGGTGCAGGAGTAGACCATTCAGCCCTTCGAGCCAAGAGTTTAAGACAGTTTATTGTCATGTGCCCCTGATAGGACAATGAAATTCTTGCTTTGCTTTAGCACACCAGAACATAGTAGGCATGAATACAGAACAGATCAGTGTGTCCATATACCATTGTATAAATATATACACACATGAATAATTAAACGGATAAAGTGCAAATAAACAGATTATTGGCTATTAATGTTCAGAGGTTTGTCCGAGCCGAGTTTAATAGCCTGATGGCTGTGGGGAAGTAGCTGACGTTGCAGTCTTCAGGCTCCTGTACCTTCTACCTGAAGGTAGTGGGGAGATGAGTGTGTGGCCCGGATGGTGTGGGTCCTTGATGATGCTGCCAGCACCACCATTCAATATGATCATGGCTGATCATCCAGAATCAGTACCCCGTTCCTGCTTTTTCCCCATGTCCCTTGGCAACCGGGAGATCAGGTAGGTCCAGGCGGACTGGGCGAAGGTTTTCAGCGAAACCATTTCCCCACATCCTGACAAGCCAGTAAAATCTTACCGCAGACTTCTCCCGGGCAGTACACAAGTGTCGCCACGTTTTGGAGCCGACAAAGGTACAGAAGTTGATCCAACAGTCCTATCTTCCTTTGAAGTCTTGGTAGGTTCGGCATATCCCCAACGACTCTCACCAACTTCTACACATGCGCCGTAGAAAGCATT
Organism: Amblyraja radiata; assembly: GCF_010909765.2. Taxonomy (NCBI): domain Eukaryota; kingdom Metazoa; phylum Chordata; class Chondrichthyes; order Rajiformes; family Rajidae; genus Amblyraja; species Amblyraja radiata. The sequence continues at coordinate 4,106,428 of NC_045961.1, read as the reverse complement.
TTATCGGGATGCATCACAGCACGGTTTGGGAACAGCTCCATCCAAGACCGCAAGAAATCGCAGAGAATTGTGGACGCAGCCCAGACCATCACACAAACCAACCTCCCTTCCATTGATAGACACAAAAAGCTGGAGTAACTCAGCGGGACAGGCAGCATCTCTGGAGAGAAGGAACGGGTGATGTTTCGGGTCGAGACCCTTCTACATACTCCATTTACCCCATTTACAACTCATGCTGCCTTGGTAAGGACCAGTCGCACCCTGGCCAATCCCTTCCCCCCACCCCCTCTCCCATCGAGCAAAAAGTATAGAAGTGTGAAAACGCACACCTGCAGATTCAGGGACAGTTTCTTCCCAGCTGATATCAGGCCACTGAACCATCCTATCACCAACTAGAGAGCGGTCCTGATCTTTAATCATACTTTTTCTGGACTTTATCTTGTACTAAACGTTATTCCCTTTATCCTGTATTTGTACACTGTGGACGGCTCGATTGTAATCATGTATTGTCTTTCCGTTGGCAGGTTAGCGCGCAACAAAAAAGCTTTTCACTGTACCTCGGTACACGTGACAATAAACTAAACTAAAGTAAACTTCCAGCAGCACTTGATGTCCGTCTCCAAATGTGTCCCTGGGAACAGTCGGTAAATCAGAGAGTCCTCTGAACAAGGATTCCCACCCGAAATGACACCTATTGTTTTCTCCAGAGATGCTGTCTGAACTGCTGAGTAACTCCAGCATTTTGTGTCTATCCTCTGTTATTCAGGATGAATCATGGCCCAGCTGCTGCCTTACAGCGCCAGAGACTCGGGTTTAATCCCGACTACGGGTGCTGTCTGTACGGAGTTCGTACGTTCTCCCCGTGACCATGCGGGTTTTCTCCGGGTGCTCCACTTTCCTCCCACACTCCAAAGACGTACAGGTTTGTAGGTTAATTGGCTTGGTATAAATGTAAATTGTCCCTAGTGTGTGTAGGGTAGTGTTAATGTGCGGGGATCACTGGTCGGCGCGGGCTCGGTGGGCCGAAGGGCCTGTTTCTACACTGTATCTAAACTAAACTAAACCAAACTAATACTACCACAAGGACCCTTGCATGGGTCGGGACCCTTCTCCTGTGTAGATTGGGAAGGGGGGGGGGGAGGGAACATGAGTGGGAAGACGGATTTAATCAGATGTGCGACACCAAACTGTGAGGCAAGTGAAGAGAATTATCACTGTCTACAGATCGGCCTAAGTGAGACCCAGGACCCAGTGGGGAGTGTGGTGGTCTTATGTCTGACCACTACAATGCCCTGCAATGTAAGGCAAGGCAAGGCAAGTTTATTTGTGTGGCACCATTCGTGCAAACTGCAATTCAAGGTGCTTTACAGGAAAGAAAAAATAAAATAGTCAATAATTAAAAATTGCAAAATAAGCAATACGACAAATGTATGAATAATAAAACAACGTCAATGAAACAATAAAACGATTTTAAAAAGCACATAAAAGGGTTAAAATTAGACGGTTAAGATTACCTGCATGTCGGGTTATGGACAAGCTATACTAAACAACAGTGTTTTTAGGCCTGATTTAAATGCGCTTACAGTTTGTGCACACCTCAGGTGTTCAGGGAGCTTGTTCCACAGGTGTGGAGCATAAAAACCCAATGCTGCTTCAGCCTTTTTAGTTATGACCCTGGGAACACAGAGTAAACCTGTACACATTACAATCCACACTGTGTATAGAAACATAGACAATAGGTGCAGGAGTAGGCCATTCGGCCCTTCGAGCCAGCACCGCCATTTAATATGATCATGGCTGATCATCCAAAATCAGTACCCTGTTCCTGCTTTCTCTCCATAATCCCCTGATTCCGTTACTACTCACGAGCATACACGACTCTTTGGGCGACTACTCATAACATGTTGCGGGGTGAAGCCTGTATGGTCGTGAGTCGTATCTTTTTCTGGTCGCCGCTGGATTTTCAACGTTGACATTTTTCGGCGACCTGCTGTGACTATGACGGGTGCCGGCAAGTCGCCGAAAAAAATCGGGTAAGTGGGACAGGCCCTTTAGTCTGAAGAAGGGTCTCGACCTGCAACGTCCCCCATTGCTTTTCTCCAGAGATGCTGCCTGTCCAGCATTTTGTGTCCATCTTTGTTACAATCCACACTGTCTGGCTTTTCTCACCCCCTGTGGCCCATTCCCTCACACGTTGCTTAGGTGCGGGACCTGTCCCATTCCTCTCCGTAACACTCGCTGGAATTTGGATAGGCAGTCTAACCTGGCTTTCCCACTCTTCCAGCATCACTCACTCTCTACAAGGGGGGTCAGTAGGAAGGAAGGGAATATTAACACTGAGCATTTCAAGAGTTAAGAGTGTTTAATCCTCATGTGCACTGACAATGGAAACGATTAAACTCTTAACGGCCTGTCCCACTTAGGTGATTTTTTTGGCGACTGTCACAGTTGTAGCAGGTCGCCAAAAAACCGGCAACTGGACCCCCCCCCCCCCCCCCCCACGACAATGTCTACGGCCACCTACCACCTAGTCGACGTCAAGCTACGTCAAGCTGCCAACAACCGACGACCTATTAGGACGTCCACCTACGACCACACGGGCGACAACCAAAGTCAACCTACGTCCACCCGCGACCAGCTACGACAAGCAACGACCCTGTCGGCGACAACTGAAGACAATTCAGTCGCCGGTACCTGTCGCCGTAGGTGGTCGCCAATGGAATTCACCAAAGTCAGCGCCCGGCGACAACCAACGTCACCTGCCGTCAACCTGCGTCACCTGGCGACAACCTACGACAGCGCCTACGTCAGGAGAAGACAAGCTACGTCAAGCCCAGTCGCCGAAAAGTTTTGAACATTTCAAAATCCAGCAGGGACCAGAAAAACGTTACAACTCTTCAGGCGACTTGAGGAGACGACTCACGACCATACGGGCGTCACCCCGCGACCATGTGGCGACAGCCTAGTTGCCGAAAAAAATCGCCCGTGGGACAGAGGGCTTTGCTTGCTGCAGCTTGACAGGCCTGTAAACGCAATACACATAGATAATAAAAGAAACAATGACTTTAGACTTTAGAGATACAGCGCAGAAACATGCCCTTCAGCCCACTGAGTCTGAGCCGACCAGCAATCACCCCATACAATAGCACTACCCTACACACTAGGGTCAATTTACAATGTACAGAAGCCAGTGAACCAACAAACCCGCCCGTCTTTGGAATGTGGGAGGAAATCGGAGCACCCGGACAAAGCCCACACAGGCACAGGGACAACATACAAACTCCGTACAGACAGCACCCGTAGTCAGAATCGAACCTGGGTCTCTGGTGCTGTAAGGCAGAAACTCTACCGCTGCGCCACTGTGCTGGGGTAATTCAGCGGGTCAGGCAGCATCTCTGGAGAACCTGGATAGGCGACATGGGCGGAAGTCCTGGGGGGGGTGGGGACAGGGGAGGACACGCCCCCTCCCCCTGCTTTGAGAGGTGAGGGCAATCCCCCCCATGTTTTGTAATCCGGACTTTATCAGACGCTTTCTAAGGGCTGAATCATCAGTTCGCGGGGCCTTTCAGCGCCCGGCGCGGCTTAAAATCTTCTAAGGAAGTGGAGGCGTTGCCGTGCTTTCTTGGTCGCTGCTTCAATGTGGCTGGTCCTGGATAAGTTGCTGGCGATATTCACTCCTGGGAATTTGATGCTTTTAACCATCTATCACGGTGACCGGGCGATCATGGTGGCGCAGCAGTAGAGTTGCTAACTTACAGCAAATGCAGCGCTGCAGACCCGGGTTTGATCCTGACTACGGGTGTTGTCTGCACGGAGTTTGCACGTTCTCCCCGTGACCTGCGTGGGTTTTCTCCGAGATCTTCCGTTTCCTCCCACACTCCAAAGGCGTAGAGGTTTGTAGGTTAATTGGCTTTGTAAATGTAAAAATTGTGGGTGTAGGATTGTGTAAAGGGCCTGTCCCACTTTCACGACCTGATTACCACATGGCATTGGGGGTTCAGTATTGATGTGGATAGAGAACTGGTTGGCAGACAGGAAGCAAAGAGTAGGAGTAAATGGGTCCTTTTCACAATGGCGGGCAGTGACTAGTGGGGTACCGCAAGGCTCGGTGCTGGGACCCCAGCTATTTACAATATATATTAATGATTTGGACGAGGGAATTTAATGCAACATCTCCAATTTTGCAGATCACATGAAGCTGGGGGGCAGTGTTAGCTGTGAGGATGCTAGGAGGCTGCAGGGTGACTTGGATAGGCTGGGTGAGTGGGCAAATGCATGGCAGATGCAGTATAATGTGGATAAATGTGAGGTTATCCACTTTGGTGGCAAAAACAGACTATTATCTGAATGGTGGCCGATTAGGAAAAGGGGAGATGCAACGAGACCTGGGTGTCATGGTACACCAGTCATTGAAAGTAGGCATGCAGGTGCAGCAGGCAGCGAAGAAAGTGAATGGTATGTTAGCATTCATAGCAAAAGGATTTGAGTATAGGAGCAGGGAGGTTCTACTGCAGTTGTACAGGGTCTTGGTGAGTATTGGAATATTGCGTACAGTTTTGGTCTCCTAATCTGAGGAAAGACATTCTTGCCATAGAGGGAGTACAAGGTGTCACAGTTTAAGGATAAAGGGAAAATCTTTTAGGACCGAGATGAGAAAAACATTTTTCACACAGAGAGTGGTGAATCTCTGGAATTCTCTGCCACAGAAGGTAGTTGAGGCCAGTTCATTGGCTATATTTAAGTGGGAGTTAGATGTGGCCCTTGTGGCTAAGGGGATCAGGGGGTGTGGAGACAAGGCAGGTACGGGATACCTAGTTGGATGATCAGCCATGAACATATTGAATGGTGGTGCAGGCTCGAAGGGCCGAATGGCCTACTCCTGCACCTATTTTCTATGTTTCTATGTTTTATACATTTTGGTTAGGTCGTGAAAGTGGGACAGGCCCTTTAAAGTGCAGGGATCGCCAGTGGGCCGAATGGCCTGTTTCCGCTCTGTATCTCTGAACTAGAACTCTAAACTGAACTAAATCTCTGCTTTGGCGCTCTCAATTGGGATATGTGAAGGTATTCGCTGCCTGAAGTCGATCACGATAACTATCTTGTTTAAGAAGGAACTGCAGATGCTGGAAAAATCGAAGGTAGACAGAAATGCTGGAGAAACTCAGCGGGTGAGGCAGCATCTATGGAGCGAAGGACTAGGTGACGTTTTGGGTCGAGACCCTTTTCACCTCTCGACCCGAAACATCACCTATTCCTTCGCTCCATTGATGCTGCCTCACCCGCGGAGTTTCTCCAGCATTTTTATCTACCTGCGATAACTATTTTTATCACTATCTCTAGGATGTGTAACAGGCTGCCGAGTGTCCTACCTTACAACAATGAGGACACTTCAGAAGGAGCAGTGCTATGCCTTGGGGCATGCTACAGTTATGAAACGCTCTGGACATCATTCCTTTTCTTATTCCTTGATACGTTTGCTTCTTTGAAATGTCGTGAATGACAGGGTCTTTGATGAAGGGGACAAAGCAGATTGGGTGGGGGAGATGGCCCAGGATAGAATTTCGGGCATTGTGGACGTCATCCGAAACTCTACCGCTGTGTCACAAATGGAACTTCTATTGAGTATAGAAGTTGGGAGGTCATGTTGCAGTTGTATAAGACGTTGGTGAGACTGCATTTAGAATATTGTGTTCAGTTCTGGACACCACGTTATAGGAAAGATATTGTCAAGCTTGAAAGAGTTCAGAAAAGATTTACGAGGATGTTGCCAGGAATAGAGGGTGTGAGCTAGAGGGAGAGGTTGAGTAGGCTGGGTCTCTATTCCATGGAGCGTAGGAGGATGAGGGGGTGATCCTATAGAGGTGTACAAATTCATGAGAGGGATAGACGGGCAGAGTCTTTTACCCAGAGTAGGGGAATCAAGGACCAAAGGACATAGGTTCAAGGTAAGGGGAAAAGATTTAATAGGAATCCGAGGGGTAACTTTTTCACATGGAACAAGCTGCCAGTGGAGGTAGTTGAGGCTGGGACTATCCCATCGTTTTAGAAACAGACAGGTACATGGATAGGTTTGGAGGGTTATGGACCAACCGCAGGCAAGTGGGACTAGGGTAGCTGGGACATTGTTGGCCGGTGTGGGCGAGTTGGGCCGAAGGGCCTGTTTCCGCACTGTATCACTCTATGACTCTATGATTCTATGCCACCACCTACAGACAACACCAGAGGTCAGGATCGAACTGGGTCTCAGGCACTGCGAACCTGCCACACTGTGGCTGCTGAAGATTTACAATCTCAGCCAGAGACCCAGCAATCTCTTCCCTCACCTTCCACAGCAGCCTGGAATAAAACTCATCTGGCCTGGAATAAAACTCATCTGACTATGACTCTAAAACTGCTACAGGTGTACGGTAGAGAGCAAATTGTCTGGTTCGGCCATTCGAATGCCCTGGATCGAAGGTGTTTGCAGAGAGCGGTGGAAACCACCCCACCATTGAAGGGATCTACAGGAGGCGCTGCCTCAAAAATTCAGCCAATATCATCAAAGACATCAAATGATACAGTTTAAGAAGGAACTGCAGATGCTGGAAAAATTGAAAGTAGACCAAAAATGCTGGAGAAACAGCGGGTGAGGCAGCATCTACGGTCTCGACCCGAAACGCCGCCTACTCCTTTTCTCCATAGATGCTGCCTCACCCGCTGAGTTTCTCCAGCATTTTTATCTACCTTCGATTTTTCCAGCATCTGCAGTTCCTTCTTAAACATCTCTATGGAGTTTGTACATTCTCGCCCAGAGTAGGGGAATTGAGAAGCAGAGGACATAGGTTTAAGGTGAGGGCGCGGGGGGGAAAGATTTAATAGGAATCTTAGGGGTATCTTTTTCATACAGGGGGTGGTGGGTGTATGGAATGACCTGCCAGAGGAGGTAGTTGAGGCTGGGACTATTGCAAAGTTTAAGAAACAATTAGGCAGGTCGTTCCATACACCCACCACCCCCTGTATGAAAAAGATACCCCTCAAATTGGAAGGGACGTTTGGAGGGATACGGGCCAACCACAGGCAAGTGGGACTGGTGTAGATGGGACATGTTGGTCGGTGCGGATTCAGTTGGGTCGAAGGGCATGTTTCCACGCTGTATCACTAATACTAAAGCTAAAACAGTTTTCCTTCTAAACGACTTGGAGGTTGTCCTCCAATGATGTATTGGACATGTCCTACTCTCTCGAACTTCTACAGGTGCACAGTAGAGAGCATGCTGACTGGTTGCATCGTGGCCTGGTTCGGCAACTTGAACGTGCAGGAGCGGAAAAAAATGCAGAAAGTTGTGACCACTGCCCAGTCCATCACCGGCTCTGACCTCCCCACCATCGAGGGGATCTATCGCAGTCGCTGCCTCAAAAAGGCAGCCAACATCATCAAGGACCCACATCATCCTGGCCACACACTCATCTCACCATTGCCATCGGGAAGAAGGTACAGGAGCCTGAAAATTGTAACGTCCAGGTTCAGGAACAGCTGCTTCCCCACAGACATCAGGCTATTAAACACGACAGCAAATAAGCTCTGAACTACAACAGTCTATTATTACTATTGCACTTTATCTGTTTATTTATTGTGTGTATAGATGGTCTATGGTCTATAGACACACTGAACTTTTATCTCCTCTTCTGTACTATGTTTCCATATTGTGTTGTGCTGCAGCAAGCAAGAATGTCATTGTGCTATCTGGGACACATGACAATAAAACACTCTTGACTCTTGAGTCCTGTTCTCCCACTATAAATACAACATGAAGATCAGGAGTGCAGGGCTATGCTGATAAGGTAAGATGTGGGTTGAAACAAGGAGATTGTAACGTAGGCTGGTTTCGGTCTGCTGGCAGGTGATGTGCGGTAAAACCATCAGCATTCCCTGCAAATCCTTTAATCGCTTTCAGATGCTAACTTAACTCAACCCTAAATCTTCGAAACACAAGCAGATTGGCCAACGTGACTTATCCCTCTGGGTCAATTTGGCCAACGTGACTTATCCCTCTTAGCTCTGCTGGATCTACGGTGCTCTCCATCCAAGGACGCGGCGGTGGGAACCCGGCGACAGTGAAGCTTCGCCACGGCAGCGGTGGTGCCTCGCAGGTCGACCCGTGGTCAACGAGGGAGGGGAGAGCAAAGGACAATGGGGACCCGGATTGGGGGGACTGTTGTGGGGGCAAAATGAGGAGCCGGCGTGATTTGTAACTTTGTCAGCGCCGTAGGTGGCCGCTATTTGTATACATTGCGTATGCAAGCGAAGAATTTCACTGTGTCTAGCCACGTGTCACCATAAAGTATTCCGTTCCATTCTTATTCCATTCAATGGACAATAGCCAATAGGTGCAGGAGTAGGCCATTCGGCCCTTCGAGCCAGCACCGCCATTCAATGTGATCATGGCTGATCATCCCCAATCAGTACCCCGTTCCTGCCTTCTCCCCATATCCCCTGACTCCGCTATCTTTAAGAGCCCTATCTAGATCTCTCTTGAAAGTATCCAGAGAACCGGCCTCCACCACTCTATGAGGCAGAGAATTCCACAGACTCACCACTCTCTGGGTGAAAAAGTGTTTTCTCATCTCCGTTCTAAATGGCTTACCCCTTATTCTTAAACTGTGGCCCCTAGTTCTGGACTCCCCCAACATCGAGAACATGTTTCCTGCCTCTAGCGTGTCCAAACCCTTAATAATCTTATATGCTTCATTGGGTATGCAAGCAAAGAATCTCACTGCGTCTAGTCACGTATCACCATAAAGTATTTCATTCCATTCTTATTCCATTCCATACTGATGCCCTCTCGAGGCGTGGGCCCGGAACCGAAGTCGTCAAGTCGAGTGTGTAAGAAGGAACTGCAGATGCTGATTGAAACCGAAGATAAACACAAAAAGCTGGAGTATTAAAGGGCCTGTCCCACTTAGGCGACTCTTTAGGCGATTGCCAGGGACTAGTTTTAATGGAATTCACCTACGACACCTGTCGACAACCTACGACAGCGCCGAGACCTGTCGACAACCTACGACACCACCTACGACATCCTACAACAGCACCTACGACACCTGTCGACAACCTACGACACTACCTACGACATCCTACAACAGCACCTATGAGACCTGTCGACTACCTATGACACCACCTACGACACCTACGACAGCAAAAATTGTTGCCACTATCGCCGAAAATGTTTGAACATGTTGAAAATTTTGCAGCAGTCACCTGCAGTCACCCAAAGAATCGCCTAAGTGGGACAGGCCCTTAACTCAGCGGGTCAGGCAGCATTTCTGGAGAGAAGGAATGGTTGACGTTTCCGATCGAGACCATTCTTCAGACTTTCAGGTTGAGCTTTTTGTCACCAGCACAAGTCTAGTGAGGTTACAGGTGCAAAGAAGATCTTCCTTGCAGCAGCAGCATCACAGTGTTTCCGTTTCAGTTTAGTTTATTGTCACGTGTACCGAGGTACTGTGAAAAGCTTTAGTTGCGTGCTATCCAGTCAGCGGAAAGACAAAAATATTATTACAATCGAGCCTTTTACAGAGTACTGATACATGACAAGGGAATGTGTAGGAAGGAACTGCAGATGCTGGTTTAAACTAAAGATAGTCACAAAACGCTGGAGTAACTCAGCGGAACAGGCATCTTCTCTGGAGAGAAGGAATGGGTGACATTTCGGGTTGGGTCTGAAGAATGTATCTATCGTCATGATACGGGAATAATGTTTATGGAATATGGAATATTTTATTGTCACCTGTGACAAGGCACAGTGAAATTCTTTGCTTGCATACGTACGCAAGGTATGCAAAGAGTCACCACATAAAGGTCGCTGATAAAGTTACAAAGATCCCCCGTGCCGGTTCCTCCTTTGTTCTCCACCCTCCCCTGCTCCAGGTCATAGGTGATAGGAGTAGAATAAGGCCATTCGGCCCATCACGTCTACTCCGCCATTCAATCAAGGCTGATCTATCTCTCCCTCCGAACCCCATTCTCCTGCCTTCTCCCCATAACCTCTGACACCGTTCTCCATTTTTCTCCCCCACCCCCCCCCCCCCCATTCCTAACGCCAGTCCCCCACGCCGGGTCCCCCAATGTTCTCTCCCCCTCACGGTGGTTCCCCCACACCCCTATCCACCGCCAAGGCAAGGTAAAGCCAGCAAAGTCCAATCAAGTGCAGTCCGAGGGTCACCAATGAGGTAGATCAGAGTTCAGCACCCTGGTTGTTGTAGGAAGGCTCAGTTGCCTGATAACAGCTGGGAAGAAACTGTCCCTGAATCTGGAGGTGTTTAAGAAAGAACTGCAGATGCTAGAATAATCAAAGATAGACAAAAATGCTGGAGAAACTCAGCGGGTGAGGCAGCATCTATGGAGCGAAGGAATAGGCGACGTTTCGGGTCGAGACCCTTCTTCAGACTGATGTGGGGGTGGGGGCGGGAAGAAGAAAGGAAGAGGCGGAGATAGTGGGCTGTGGGAGAGTTGGGAAGGGGAGAGAAAGGAGGGAGAAAGGAGGGACTACCTGAAATTGGAGAAGTCATTGTTCATACCGCTGGGGTGTAAACTGCCCAAGCGAAATAAGAGTTGCTGCTCCTCCAATTTGCGGTAGGACTCACTCTGGCCATGGAGGAGGCCCAGGACAGAAAGGTCGGATTCGGAATGGGAGGGGGAGTTGAAGTGTAGAGCCACCGGGAGGTCAGGTTGGTTATTGCAAACCGAGCGGAGGTGTTGGGCGAAGCGATCGCCAAGCCTGCGCTTGGTCTGTTCGATGTGGAGCAGTTGTAGAAGTGTGCTTTTTCACACTTGTTGACATCGCAGGCACTTAGACACTGACAAAGACGCAAAGCATAATTTAACTCTGCACAAGATCGTGTAAAAATGTAAGACATTAGTGTAAAGAACATAATTGGAAATAAAAACTGTACGGGAAGGAATTTTCGATGTTGGTTTACACCGAAGATAGACACAAAATGCTGGAGTAACTCAGCAAGTCGGGCAGCATCTCTGGAGTAAAGGAATGGGTGACGTTTCTGGTCGAGACCCATCTTCAGACTGAGAGTCGGGGAGAGGGAGACTAGAGGTTTGAAAAGGCTCAGAACATATCAGAGCCGGCACCGATGACTCAGGAAATAATGAGCCCACAATGGTCCATTGTTGACTGTGGACCAACAAACAAAAACTAGTCCATGGCAGTGCAAGAGCTGCTCCGTGATATTCCATTGCTGAGGTAGGATTAAGTGCAGAACGGTTCACAAATCTGATGGTTGTTGGAAATTAACGTTTAGTTTAGTTTATTATAGATACAGCGCGGAAACAGGCCCTTCGGCCCACCAAGTCCGCGCCGACCAGCGATCCACGCACACTAACACTATCCTACATTTACATTTATACCAAGCCAATTAACCTGCAAACTTGTACTTTTGGAGCGTGGGAGGAAACCGAAGAAATGGGGAAAATAAACGCAGGTCACGGGGAAGCGTACAAACTCCGTACAGACAGCACCCATAGTCAGGATCGAACCTGGGTCTCTGGCGCTGCGAAGCAGCAACTCTACCGCTGCGCCACCGTGCCGTATCTCTTCCTGACTATTGAACTCAATGCTCTAACCAAAGAAGACCAATATACCGCACGCTTCTTTCCTGCTTTATCTACAGTACTAGTGTAGCCAAATTTCCGTGGAATGTCACCTTGTCGTGGTGAAGCTTGTGTGGTCCTGAGATCCTGAGAGCGATGCCGTCTGGAGCTATGCTCCTGGTAGGGCCACCCATGGCGGTAAGGTCGAGGGCGAGGTCTCTGACAAAGAGCCAATCCAACCAAGACCTCAACGGTGGAACAGGCGGAGGACGATGGCTGACCTTAGTGGAGCGTCACAACGGCTGGGAAGGCGGATGAAGGCTGCAGCAGAAAAGGGTCTCCGGTCGTCTTGGACTCCATGTCACTGGATCCTGACCCAGATCTGTCAAGGACCATGGGGTGGCTGTCTGTGCACCAGTCTCCCCACGTTAAACAAAGTCACGCACAGGCGTCCTCCAACCCTGGAGACACCCATGGTCAGCCACGACAGAGGGGGGCCGAAGAAATGTGTGGCCAAAAGTTACTTACATTGGTATTGATATTGGCACTGTTTTTTTGTGCAGTCAAAAGGTTGCCGGCATGGATATCATTCCTTCCTTTTGATGTGTAGGAAGAAACTGCAGATGCTGGTTCAAACCGAAGATGGACACAAAATGCTGGAGTAATTCAGCGGGTCAGGCAACATCTCTGTAGAGAAGGAATGGGTGATGTTTTGGGTCGAGACGGGTCGGAAGAAGGGTCTCGATCCGAAACGTCACCCATTCCTTCTCTCCACAGATGCTGCCTGTCCCGCTGAGTTACTCCAGCATTTTGTGTCTATCTTGCTGTTGCTGTCCAGGGCAAATCATCGACCTACTGTACAAGCTACTTAAACCATTAGGGGCCAGACCGCCTAATTAAAAGTTGGCGGACAGCAGGAGTGGGGTGCCGTTGTGTGTGGCTGCTCTGCCAGCAGTCCGTCCTTTCACCATTTTTAATTTTTATCCTGTTAAAACAAAATGTTTGTTGTAGGTCTTCTTTTATGTGGTGGGTGGGGGAGGGGAGGGGAAGGGGGAATCTTTATTTCTGCAGTTTTCCTCCCGAATCGCATCTTCGTCCTCTCCATGTGGCCTACCGTCGGGACTGGAGCGGCGTTTCCTGCCGGGACTACAGCTTTGGCGGCGGCACAGCGCTGGGACACCATCACGGAGCGGGCGATGTCTTACCTGGTCGCCGTGCGGTAAGCTCCGGAGTGCTGTGACCGCCGACTCCCAACATCGCGGAGCTGTGGCTGCGGCGGGCGGTGCTGGATTTAAAACACCGCTGAGCCTGGGATCCGAGATCGCCAGAGTCGGAGCTCCAACCAGCACGGCCTGAGGACTTCGGGTGCCGCGGTCTCCGGGGAGGAAGCGGCTGCTCCAGACATTTCCAAGCCGCTGAGGAGTGTTCACCCGATGCCAGTGTTCCATCTTCCCAGCAGGAGGGCCTATAACATCGGGCTGCTGTTGCGGCGTCGGGCTGCGGCGGCCTCAAATAGGCCCCGACCTCGGGTGGACTAGGGGGAGGAGGAGGACTGGACTTTTTGGTGCCTTCCCTCACAGTGGAAAGTGTTGATTCTGCTGTTGGGGGGACGTTCATGTTGAATCCTATAGTGTATTGTGTCGTTTTCTTCTTTTTTTATTTTATATGGATGTATGGTAATCTAATGTTTTTTCTCTGTAAATCACTTTGGCTTCAACGTGATTTGATTTAAAAGTGCTATATATAAATACAAATTACTTCCTTACTTACTAATCTAAATAATAAATGTTTTTTTTAAAATTTAGTAATCTTTCGCGGAAGGCAGAGTGGCGCAGCGATGGAGTTGCTGCCTTACAGCGCCAGAGACCCAGGTTCGATCCTGACAACGGGTGCTGTCTGTACGGAGTTTGTACGTTCTCCCTGTGACCTGCGGGTTTTCTCCGGATGCTCTGGTTTCCTCCAACACTCCAAAGACCTACAGGTTTGTAAGTTTATTGGCTACTGTAAAATTGTAACTTGTCCCTCGTGTGTAGGATAGTGCTAGTGTACGGGGTGATCGCTGGTTGATGCGGACTCGGTGGGCCGAAGGGCCTTTTTCCGCGCTGGATCTCTATAAAGTTTTTACAATATAAAACATTCTAAAATATTTAGTTTTTAACTTTTTAGAGATTTTTAGGATCATCATTAAAAAAAAGCACTGTTTTAAAAATCTCTTAAACATTATTAGTGTTTTAGAGTTATTGTATAAAGTCATACAGTGTGGAAACAGGGCCTTGCCCACACCGACCAACATGCCCCATCTACACCAGTCTCACCTGCCTGTGTTTGGCCCATATCCCTCTAAACCTGTCCTATCCATGTACCTGTCTAAATCTTTCTTAAACGTTGCGATAGTACTTGCCTCAACTACCTCCTGCTGCAGCTCGTCAGATACACCCACCACCCTTTGCGTGAAAAAGTTAACCCTCTGATTAAAGCTTTCCCCCTCTCATTTTAAACCTATGCCCTCTGGTTCTTGATTCCCCTACTTATTTAGCTTAGTTTAGTTTAGTTTAGTTTAGAGATACAGTGCGGAAACAGGCCCTTCTGCCCACCAGCGATCCCCGCACATTAACACCATCCTACACACACTAGGGACAATTTATATATATATTCACCAAGCCAATTTAACCTATATACCTGTACATCTTCGGAGTGTGGGAGGAAACCGAAGATCTCGGAGAAAACATGGGGAGAAAATAGAAAAATAGATGCAGAGGAGGCCATTCGGCTCTTCGAGCCAGCACCGCCATTGTGATCATGGCTGATCATCCCCTATCAATAACCCGTGCCTGCCTTCTCCCCATATCCCTTAACTCCACTAGCCCCGAGAGCTCTATCTAACTCTCTTAAATCCATCCAGTGATTTGGCCTCCACTACCCTCTGTGGCAGGGAATTCCACAAATTCACAACTCTCTGGATGAAAAAGTTTTTTCTCACCTGAGTCTTAAATGACCTTCCCGTACAAACTCCGTACAGACAGCACCCGTAGTCGGGATCGAACCCCGGGTCCCCCGGCACAGCAAGTGCTGTAAGTCTGCAACTCTACCGCTGCGCTACCGTGGCCGCCCCACTGGGCAAGAGATTCTGTGTGTCTACCCGATCTATTCCTCTCATTATTACTTTGGATGATACCGTTAAGGGCCTGTCCTACTTGGTGATTTTTTCGGCGGCTGCCGGCGCATTATCAGTGTTGCCAAAAGATTTTGAGCATTTCAAAACCCAGCGTCGACAAAAAAATGTTGCGACACTTGAAAAAACACCGCGCGTCAAGACGTCATCACGCAGCAAGTTTTTTGGTGACCCGATACATCAGTCAATGTTGCCGGCAGTTGCCGAAAAAATCGCCAAGTGGGACAGGCCCTTCAGGCATACGGCGGTCATAGGGTTTTCTGTTCAATTGTACGCACTGGATATTGGTATTATAGTCACGTGGACGGAGATAAAGCAAGGAGTGTTGTTTGTGTGCTATCCAGACGCATCATGCTTACAGAAATACTCATCTTTCTCTTCCTTCAAGCTACAATTAGTGGTCAGCTTTGGGATCTAATCGTACTCTTTCAAAACCCAAGGACTAAAGCCAACTTCCGCTCAAGCTGTAATCAGTTAATCCACTGAAGACTGGAGATGGAGCCTTATCTTGTGGGCAGTGGGACGGCTGATTGATAGTTGGACAGGTTCCACCGCAGATGACAGGGATAGCAAAACCCAACATAGGTTCCCTCCCGAGTTCCTGATCAGCCCGAAGAAGGGTCTCCACCCAAAATATCACCGATCTTTTAAGGCAGAGATAGATAGATTCCTGATGAGTAGGGGTGTCGGCATTATGAGGAGAAGGCAGGAGAATGGGGTTAGGAGACAGAGATAGATCAGCCATGATTGAATGGTGGAGTAGACTTGATGGGCCGAATGGCCTAATTCTGCTCCTAACACTTATGAACCTATGAACTTTATGAACTTATCCATGTTATTGAGGGAGTGCAGCGTAGGTTCACCACCAGGTTAATTCCCGGGATAGCGGGACAGTCATATGTTGATAGAATGGAGTGGCAGGGCTTGTATACTCTGGAATTTAGAAGGATGAGAGGATATCTTATTGAAACATATAAGATTATTAAGGGTTTGGACACGCTAGAGGCAGGAAACATGTTTCCGATGTTGGGGGAGTCCAGAACCAGGGGCCACAGTTTAAGAATAATGGATAAGCCATTTAGAACGGAGATGAGGAACAACTTTTTCACACAGACAACAGACAATAGGTGCAGGAGCAGGCTATTTGGCCCTTCGAGCCAGCACCGCCATTCAATGTGATCATGGCTGATCATCCCCAATCAGTACCCCGTTCTTGCCTTCTCCCCATATCCCCTGACTCCGCTATTTTTAAGAGATGTGAGTCTGTGGAATTCTCTGCCTCAGAGGGCGGTGGAGGCCGGTTCTCTGGATACTTTCACCTATTGTCTGTTGTGACGTTTCGGGTCAGGGCCCTTCTACAAGCTGATTGTCGGGCCTGGGGAAAGAAAGCTGGAAGGGAGAAGCAGGAGAAAGTGTGGCAGGTGAACACAGACAAGCCCATCACAGGTGCTGACTTCCCCACCATCGACGGGATCTACAGGAGATGTCGCCAATGTCACACCATCCTGACCTAGTGAGACCACACCTGGAGTATTGTGTGCAGTTTTGGTCCCCTAGTTTGAGGAAGGACATTCTTGCTATCGAGGGAGTGCAGCCTAGGTTCACAAGGTTAATTCCCGGGATGGCGGGACTGTCATATGTTGATAGAATAGCATTTTCCCCGGGTGCAGCAGTTTCCTCCCACAGTCCAAAGACGTACAGGTTTGTAGGTTAATTGGTTTGGTAACTAACTTTAAACTAGAACTAAACTAAACCACAGATGTTCCCTCATGCATGGCGTTGGAGATCAGGTCCTGTGGCTGGGATGATCATAAGCGCATAAGTGACAGGAGTAGAATTAGGCCATTCGGTCCAAGTCTATTCTGCCATTGAATCGTGGCTGATCTATCTCTCCCTCCTAACCCCATTCTCCTGCCTTATTCCCATAACGCCTGACACCCGTACTAATCAAGAATCTATCTATCTCTGCCTTTTATATATCCACTGACTTGGCCTCCACAACCTTCTGTGGCAAAGAATTCCACATTCACCACCCTCTGACTAAAGAAATTTCTCCTCATCTCCTTCCTAAAAGAACATCCTTTGATTCTGAGGGTATGACCTCTAGTCCTAGATTCTCCCATTAGACATAGACAATAGGTGCAGGTGTAGGCCATTCGGCCCTTCGAGCCAGCACTGCCATTCAATGTGATCATGGCTCCCCATATCCCTTGATTCCGCTAGCCCTAAGAGCTCAATCTAACTCTCTTTTTGAAAGCATCCAATGAATTGGCCTCCACTGCCTTCTGAGGCAGAGAATTCCACAAATTCACAACTCTGTGTGAAAATTATTTTCCTCGTCTCAGCTCTAAATGGACCACCCATTATTCTTAAACTGTGGCCCCTGGTTCTGGACTCCCCCAATAAGGAAACCGCATCCACTCTATCCAAGCCTTTCACCATTCTGTATGTTTCAATGAAGTCCCCCCCTCATTCTTCTAAACTCCAGCGAGTAGCGATAGTTGAAAGAAAGCCTTGACCAACACCTGCCCATCTGCAGGTGAGATACGGAGAGGTGAGATACGAGGAGACTACTTGCCTGACACTTCAATGGACTCTGATGTGTCGGCGGTGACAGGTAGTGTCATGGCAGGGCAAGGTGTCGGCTTGCGGCTGCAGTTGATGTTTGAGGTTCTGGAAACAGCAGCTGGAATTCTGGAAACATTAAAAGCCGTAGCTAAGTGGGTGGCTCTCTCTGCTGAGTCAGAGGGCTGTGGGTTCAAATCTCACAAGAGACGCCAGCACATGGGTCTTGGCTGTTGGCATAGTGCCCAGTACTGAGGGGGGGCTTCGTTCAGTTTAGAGATACAGCACGGAAACAGGCCCTTTGGCCCACCGGGTCCGTGCCGACCAGCGATCCCCGCACATTAACACTATCCTACACCCACTCGGGACAATTTTTACATTTACCAAGCCAATTAACCTACAAACCTGTACGTCTTTGGAATGTGGGGGGAAAGCGAAGATCTCGGAAAAAGCCCACGCAGGTCACGGGGAGAACGTACAAACTCCGTACGGATAGCACCCATAGCCGGGATCGATCCCGGGTCTCCGGCGCTGAATTCGCTGTAAGGCTGCAACTCTACCGCTGCACCACCGTGACTGCCTGTGCAGCTTCGGCAAGGCCAGCGGCATAATCGCGGACCTGCCTCGGCAAGGCCAGCAGCATTATCACGGACCAGTCTCACCCCCGTCACTCCCTCTTCTCCCCTCTCCCATCAGGCAAGAGGTACAGAAGTGTGAAAATGCACACCTCCAGATTCAGGGACAGTAGCTTCCCAGCTTTAGACTTTACACTTTAGAGATACAGCGAGGAAACAGGCCCTTTGGCCCACCGAGTCCATGCCGACCAGCCTGTACACTTGTACTATCCTACACACTAGGGATAATTTAGTTTTGTTTCACCGGCCAATTAATCTACAAACTTAAACGTCATAAGGTCAAAAGTGATAAGAGTAGAATTAGGCCATTCGGCCCATCAAGTCTACTCCGCCATTCCATCATGGCTGATCTATCTATCCCGCTTAACCGCATTCTCCTGCCTACTCCCTATAACCCCTGAAATCTGTACTAATCAAAAATCTATCTATCTCTATCTTGCACTAAAGGTACACAAAATTGCTGGGGAAACTCAGCGGGTGCAGCAGCATCTATGGAGCGAAGGAAATAGGCGACGTTTCGGGCCGAAAACCTTCTTCATCTTGCACTAAATGTTATTCCCTTTAACCTGTATCTACGGTTGGCCGAAGGGCCAGTTTCCGCGCTGTATCTCTAAACAAAACTAAAAAAAGATGCAGAGAGCATTTGTTAAGAACAAGAGAGCTTTGACAAAGTAATTAATGGGGAAAATCTGTTACTCTTGCCTGTCCACTCAAAGTTTTTATCGATCCCAGATTTTGGTATGTAATAATCATGCTGAGATTGCTAAAGTTAGTCTCCGTTTAGAGAATAATGATATCCTGCTGAGACCGACTGATGTGGCAAAGATTTGTGAGGCATCAGAGGACTACAAAAGGGATATTGCCTCTGGAACAGCCAAAATGGAGCTCAACAAGGTCAAGATCACTGACATCAATACCTTGGCACCGTTACTTTTACTGGGATAGAGTACAGGAGAACATCAAAGGAAGCCAGAGGGTGTTAATAGCCAAATCAAGTGATTGGGATGTGCTTCAAAGTGTAGCTAAATGAAGGATAATCACCAGTGGCTCTACATGGAGTCTTTATAAAGATTTTGACCGTGGGTTTTAACGGATTCAATGTCTTCAAATTCCTGATGCAAAGCTTTCTTGCAATGACTCCAAGTTGCAAATAAAATATAGGTATTATTTAGGGGGGGCCCTGGGGTGTGAGATTGCAGCTTTCAGGTTACCACCAGGGGCGCCGGGGAGATGGCTGCCCTGCCGGCAGTCTGTTCGTCTTTTCACTCTTTTTGTTATTTTTTAGTTTGTTAAAAGATTTTTGTTTTAATGTTCTTCGGTTTGTTTTATGTGGGGGGAGGGGGGAGGGGATCGGTGGAAACTTTTTTTTCAGGTTCATACCTTCCCGGAGATGTGATCAATTTTTGGATTATCACGTCAACAGGGGCTCGAGGCCCACGACCGAGGAAGAATTAAGGGAAGGACTTGAACTTTATTTCGCCTTCCATCACAGTGAGGAATGTGTCGGAGTCACTGGGGTGGATGTTCATGTTAAAATGTGTTTTTGGGTGATCTGTTACTTTTAATTGTATGACTGACCTGGCCAATGAAATTCCTCGTATGTTGCAAAACATACTTGGCGAATAAAGTGTGATTCTGATTCTGATTCACGTGGTCCACCTTGTTTCGACTTAAGGGCCTGTCCCACTTACGCGACTTTTTCGGCGACTGCCGGCACCCGTCACAGGTCGCTACAGGTCGGCAAAAATTTTCAACGTTGAAACTCCAGCGGCACGTACGACTCTTTGGGCGACTACTCACGACCATACAGGCTTCACCCCGCGACATGTCGCCATGGTGTCGCCTGTATGGTCATGAGTCGTGAGTCGTCTCCTCAGTCGCCCAAAGAGTCGTAGCGTCTTTCTGGTCGCCGCTGGATTTTCAACATGTTGAACATTTTCGGCGACCTATGACGGGTGCCGGCAGTCGCCGAAAAAGTCGCCAAGTGGGACAGGCCTATAATGCAATCAACCCGCGTACACAAATCAATAGATCAAATAGAGCAAGTTGACCTACAACTTTAGGCTGTGCACGCGATACGCAAGCAGAAGGGGGGCCCTGACCCAAAACATTGTCTTAGACAATAGACAATAGGTGCAGGAGTAGGCCATTCGGCCCTTCGAGCCAGCACCGCCATTCAATGTAATCATGACTGATCATCCCCAATCAGTACCCTGTTCCTGCATTCTCCCCATATCCCCTGACTCTGCTAATCTTTAAGAGCCCTAACTAGCTCTCTTTTGAAAGAACCGGCCTCCACCGCCGTCTGAGGCAGAGAATTCCACAGACTAACAACTCTGTGTTAAAAAGTGTTTCCTCATCACTGTTCTAAATGGCTTACCCCTTATTCTTAAAGAGTCTTTATTGGTATGGATTTAGTATTGCCACATGGACTGGGATACAGTGTGAACGTTGATTTTTCTAATTTCAAGTGACCTTCTTATTCATGTTTGTAAGTGATAAGAGCAGAATTAGGCCATTGAGCCCATCACCTTGCCATTAAAGCATGGCTGATCCAACTCTCTCTCCTAACCCCATTCTTATGCCTTCTCCACATAACCCCTCTCTCTCCCTCCTCACCTTATTTCATCTCTCTCCATCCCTCCCTTACAATAGTTGTCCAGCCAGTTCCACAGGACATGTCCATGTGTCCCTTCATTATCATCTCTTCCACAGCCAACAATTGACCATTGTGGGCTCTACCGTTCCATGGTCATCGGTGCCGGCTCTGTTTTGTTCTGAATCTTTTCATACCTCTAATTACCCTCTCCCCCGATTCTCAGTCTGAAGAAGGGTTTTGACATGAAACATCATCTATTTCATCTCTCCAGAGAGGCTGCCTGGCCCGTTGAGGTACTCCAATGTTTTGTGTCTATCTACAATGAGAATGTCTATTTTATCCTTCCACAGATGCTGCCTGACCCACTGAGTTTAGCTTAGTTTTAGTTTAGAGACAGCGAGGAAACAGGCCCTTCGGCCCACCGAGTCCACACTGACCAGCGATCCCCGCACATGTACACTACCCTACACACAGTTGGGACAATTTTACATTCACACGGGCTAGATTTGGCAAAATGCCCGATTTTCACACAGAGAGTGGTGAATCTCTGGAATACTCTGCGACAGAATGTAGTTGAGGCCAGTTCATTGGCTATATTTAAAAGAGGAAGTTAGATGTGGCCCTTGTGGCTAAAGGAGAGAAGGCAGGTACAGGATATTGAGTTGGATTATCAGCCATGATCATATTGAATGGCGGTGCACCTATTTTCTATGTTTCTATGTCTACGTTTCTATACCAAGCCAATTAACCTACAGTCCTGTACTTCTTTGGAGTGTGGGACGAAACAGAAGATCTCAGCGAAAACCCACGCAGGCCTCGGGGATAACGTACAAACTCCGTATAGACACCACCCGTAGTCGGAATCGAACACGGGTCTATGGCGGTGTAAGCAGAAACTGTGCCACCGTGATTCCCAGAGTTATTCCAGAAGGTTATTTTTTGCAGAATAACTTCAAAGGAACTCAGATGGTATTAATAGCCAAATCTAGTGATAGGGATATGCTTCAAAGAGTAACTAACTGATGGGTGATTGCCAATGGCTCAACATGGAGTCCTTACAAAGATTTTGATCTAGAGATTAGCAGAAACATTGGCTTTAAACTCCCAACACAAAGTTTCTTGCCATGACTCCAGATTGCAAACAAAATATATGTAAAACGAACAAGATTCTGTCTGGAAACATCGTCTGAACAGTAAACCCTCATTATCAGACATCTTTATAACGGATTTTAGTTATAGTGGACGGACCTTTGTTTAATCTGAAGAAGGGTCTCGACCCCGAAACGTCACCCATTCCTTCTCTCCAGAGATGCTGCCTGTCCCGCTGAGTTACTCCAGCTTTTTGTGTCTATCTTTGTCTAGTTTAGTTTAGTTCAGGGGTGTCAAACTCATTTTCGGTCACGGGCTAGATTGGGCAAAATGCCATTTCATGCGGGCCGGATCAGCTGTGCACGCCCGCAAGCTACCCGCAGCTTTCGTTACAGTTCGTGACAGGTCACGGGCCCCATCCCCGGGAGAGAGAGTACAGATACATACTAAATGGTCTTGAATATACTTTTCCCACCCCCCAAAATCATCCGGCGGGCCGGATTGGACCCTTTCGCAGTCCGGATGCGACCGGTAGTTTGACACCCCTAGTTTAGTTTAAAGATACAGCGCGGAAACAGGCCCTTCAGCCCACCGAGTCCGTGATGACCAGCGATCCCTATACACTAACATTATCCTACACACACGCACCAGGGACAATTTACAATTATACCAAGCCAATTAACCTACAAACCTGTACGCTTAGTGTGGGAGAAAACCGGAGAAAACACACGCAGGTCAGAGGAGGACGTGCAAACTCCGTACGGACAGCACCCGGAGTCCAGATGGAACCCGGGTCTCCGCCGCTGTAATGCAGCGACTCTACCGCTGCGCCATCGTGCTGACCCTCATGTCTTACATCATGTGACAGGTTGAAATTACAAACGAAAAAATACTAGTAACAAAAAGTTAGCCAATGATAAAAGTTAGCCAAAAGTTAGATAGGAAAAGAACTAAGTTAAAATTAAATGCAGAAACAAAATTACGAGGATATTGCCAGGACTCGAGCGATGGAGGGAGAAGGAGGTCATACTAGGACTTTATTCCTTGGAGCCAAGAGGTTGAGATAAACTGATGGACTGAGATGAACTGATGAACGGAGTTTGTAATGTTCTCCCTGTGACCTGCGTGGGTTTTCCCCAGGAGCTCCGGTATCCTCACACACTCCAAAGACGTACAGGATTGTAGGTTAACTGGCTTGGTAAAATTGTAAAACTTATCCCTAGTGTGTGTAGGATAGTGTTAGAGTGCGGAGATCGCTGGTCGGCGCGGACACGGTGGGCCGAAGGGCCTGTTTCTGCGCTGTGTGTCTAAACTAAACTAAACGCCAACCAACATTCAACTGTTGCCACTTTGACATTCCTATTTGGTTGATTTGATTCCCATTAAGTTTAAGTTACGAGATCAGCAAGATAAGTTAACAGAATGAGCTACTGTAAAACTTGAAAAAGATTGCAATATATGTTTGCTTCGGTTAATAATTAATAATAAATCCCAAAGAAATTGTGAGAAGGAATGTTTGCCTCGCGTGATGTTTGCTTCATTCTGAAGAAGGGTCTCAACCTGAAATGTCACAATTTCCTTCTCTCCAGAGATGCTGCCTGTCCCGCTGAGTTACTCCAGCATTTTGTGTCTATCTTTGGCGGAAACCAGCTTCTGCAGTTTCTTCCTATGCATTTATAGTGCATTTAATACCAATTCAAACAAATGCAAATTGGGTGAGATGGGATAATATGAAAGGCAAATTCAATGCTGGCATTTACAGTACATTCAGAAAGTATTCAGACCCCTTCACTTTTTCCACATTTTGTTATGTTGCAGCCTTATTTTAAAATGAATTTAATTTTTTTTTTAACATCAATCTACACACAATACCCCAGAATGAAGAAGCGAAAACAGGTGTTTAGAAATGATTGCAAAGTAATTCAAAATAAATAACTGAAATGTCACATAAGTATTCAGATCCTTTGCTATGACACTCAAAATTGAGCTAAGGTTCACCGTGTTTCCATTGATTATCCTTGAGATGTTTCTACAACTTGATTGGAGTCCACCAGTGGTAAATTAAATTGATTGGACATGATTTGGAAAGGCACACACCTGTCTATATAAAGTTCCACAGTTGACAGTGCATGTCAGAGCAAAAACCAAGCCATGAAGACGAAGGAATTGTCCGTAGACCTCCAAGACAGGATTGTGTCGAGACACAGATCTGGGGAAGGGTATAAAACAATTTCTGCAGCATTGCAGGTCCTGAAGAGCACAATGGACTACTTCATTCTTAAATGGAAGAACTTTGGAACCACCAGGACTCTTCATATAGCTGGCTGCCCGGCCAAACTGAGCAATCGGGGGAGAAGGGCCTTGGTCAGTGAGGTGACCAAGAACCTGATGGTCACTCTGACAGAGCTCTAGAGTTCCTCTGTGGAGATGGGAGAACCTTCCAGAAGGACAATTGTAACTGCAGCACTCCACTAATCAGGCCTTTATGGTAGAGTGGCCAGATAGAAGCCACTCCTCAGTAAAAGGCACATGACAGCCCGCTTGGAGTTTGCCAAAAGGCATGAGAAACACAATTCTCTGGTCTGATGAAACCAAGATTGAGCTCTTTGGCTTGAATGCCATGCGTCACGTCTGGAGAAAACCAGGCCAATACAATGCCTACGGTGAAGCATGGTGGTGATAGCATCATGCTGCGGGAATGTTTTTCAGTGGCAGGAACTGGGAGACTAGTCAGGATCGAGAGAAAGATGAACAGAGCAAAAGTAGAGAGAGATCCTTAATGAAAATCTGCTCCAGAGCGTTCTGGACCTCAGACTGGGGCGGAGGTTCACCTTCCAACAGGACAACGACCCTAAACACACTGCCAAGACAATGCAGGAGTGGCTTCGTGACAAGTTTGTGAATGTCCTTGAGTGGCCCAGCTAGAGCCCGGACTTGAACCCAATCGAACATTGCTGGAGGGATCTGAAAATAGCTGTGCATCGACGCTCCCCATCCAACCTGAACAGATCTTGAGAGGATCTGCAGAGAAGAATGGGAGAAATTACCCAAATACAGGTGTGCCAAGCTTGTGACGTCATACCAAAGAAGACTTGAGGCTGTAATCGCTGCCAATGGTGCCTCAACAAAGTACTGAGTGAAGGTTCTGCATACTTATGTAAATGTGATATTTCAGTTATTTCTTTTTAATTACTTTGCAAAAATTTCTAAACACCCGTTTTCTCTTTTTTATTATGGGGTATTGTGTGTAGATTGATGATAAAAAAAAAAGAATTTAATCCATTTTAGAATAAGGCTGTAACTTAACAAAATGTAGAAAAAGTGAAGGGGTCTGAATACTTTCCGAATGCACTGTATATCAGGAGGACTGGAATACAAAAACAGACATGTAATGCTGAGGCTCCATAAGGCGCTGGTCAGGCCGCATTTGGAGTACTGTGAACAAATTTGGGCCCTATATCCGAGGATGTGCTGGCTCTGGAGACGGTTCAGAGGATGTTTACAAGAATGATTCCAGGAATGATTGGGTTAGCATATGATGAGCGTTTGACAGCACTGGGCCTCTGCTCGCTGGAGTTTAGAAAGTTGAGGGGGGAACCTCATTGAAACTGGTGGCCGACTAGGAAAAGGGGAGATGCAGCGAGACCTGGGTGTCATGGTACACCAGTCATTGAAAGTGGGCATGCAGGTGCAGCAGGCAGTGAAGAAAGCGAATGGTATGTTAGCTTTCATAGCAAAAGGATTTGAGTATAGGAGCAGGGAGGTTCTACTGCAGTTGGACAGGGTCTTGGTGAGACCACACCTGGAGTATTGCGTACAGTTTTGGTCTCCAAATCTGAGGAAGGACATTATTGCCATAGAGGGAGTACAGAGAAGGTTCACCAGACTGATTCCTGGGATGTCAGGACTGTCTTATGAAGAAAGACTGGATAGACTTGGTTTATACTCTCTAGAATTTGGGAGATTGAGACGGGATCTTATAGAAACTTACAAAATTCTTAAGGGGTTGGACAGGCTAGATGCAGGAAGATTGCTTCCGATGTTGGGGAAGTCCAGGACAAGGGGTCACAGCTTAAGGATAAGGGGGAAATCCTTTAAAACCGAGATGAGAAGAACTTTTTTCACACAGAGTGGTGAATCTCTGGAACTCCCTGCCACAGAGGGTAGTCGAGGCCAGTTAATTGGCTATATTTAAGAGGGAGTTAGATGTGGCCCTTGTGGCTAAGGGGATCAGAGGGTATGGAGAGAAGGCAGGTACAGGATACTGAGTTGGATGATCAGCCATGATCATATTGAATGGCGGTGCAGGCTCGAAGGGCCGAATGGCCTACTCCTGCACCTAATTTCTATGTTTCTATGTTTCTATGAAACTTACAGAATAATGAAAGGCCTAGATAGAGTGGATGTGAAAAGGATGTTTCCACTGGTGGGAGAGTCTAGGACCAGAGGTCATAGCCTCAGAATTAAAGGGCGCTCTTTTAGAAAGGAGGCGAGGAGGAACTTCTTTAGTCCGAGGGTAGTTAATCTGTGGAACTCATTGCTACAGAGGGCAAGTCAGGGGATTTTTATTTTTTATTTTATTTTTTTTAAGGGCAGAGATAAACAAATTCTTGATTAGAACGGATGTCAAGGGTTATGGAGAGAAGGCAGGAAAATGGGGTCAGGAGGCAGAGATCGACAATTATTGAATGGCGGAGTGGACTCGATGGGCCGAAAGGCCTAATTCTACTCCTATAACTTTTGACTCAAAAAGCTGGAGTAACTCAGCGGGTCAGGCAGGAACTCTGGAGGCAACAGTGGTAGAGCTGCTGCCTTAAAGCGGCAGAGACCCAGGTTTGATATTGACTATGGGCGCTGTCTGTACAGTTTGTATGTTCTCCCTGTGACCGCTTGGGTTTTCTCCCCAAGTGCTCCAGTTTCCTCCCACACGCCAAAGAGATGGGAGGATAACAGGTCTATAGGTTAATTGACCTCTGCTAATTGTGAATTGGCTCTAATGAGTAGGATAGTGCTGGTGTACAGGGTGATCGTTGGTTGGCACGGATTTGGTGGGCTGAAGGGTCTGTTTCCATGCTGTATCTCTAAAGTCTAAAGACTTGGGTTTTTTTTGTGACATGGTTGTCCTTTTGGAATACCTCAAATTCTTTCTCAGATAATTAAGAACTTAAAAAATATCATCACAGTTGTAATGCACGGAACATTGGGATTAGGTTTCTTCAGGTCATAAATAGGAGCAGAATTAGGCCATTCGGCCCATCAAGTCTACTCTGACATTCAATCATGACTGATTTATCTTTCCCCCTTAACCCCATTCTCCTGCCTTCTCCACATAAGCCCTGACACCCGTATTAATCAAGAATTTTTTTTAACTGGCTTGTCGGTCTAGGGTTATGATTCTCGCTTAGGGTGCGAGAGGTCCTGGGTTCAAATCCCGGACGAGCCCTTATTTGATACTTTCAAGAGAGCTAGATAGGGCTCTTAAAGATAACGAAGTCAGGGGATACGGGGAGAAGGCAGGAATGGGGTACTGATTTTGGATAATCAGCCATGATCACATTGAATGGTGGTGCTGGCTCGAAGGGCCCACTCCTGCACCTATTGTCTATAATCTGCCTTAAAAATATCCATTGAGGCAATGAGTTATTATTGGCACGAGTACCAAGGTACATTGAACAGCTTGGTTTTGGATGCCAAGCGAAATGAACAGAGCACAACGTGCTGGAGTGACTTAGCCGGTCTGGCGACATCTCTCGATATGGATAGACAACGTTTCCTACTCTGGCCTGTGAGGCAGCAGCTCTACCAGCTACACCACTGCTCCGCCTTAGAGAATATAAAGAGGGTGTTCATACAACAGCAACACCATAGTTTAGTTTAGTTTAGAGATACAGTGCGGAAACAGGCTCTTTGGTCCACCAAGTCCATGCTGACCAGCGATCCCCGCACATTAACACTATCCTACACACACACACACGAGGGACAATTGTTACATTACAACGATACCAATTAAACTACAGACAATATAAGTAATTGGAATGTGGGAGGAAACCGGAGATCCCGGAGAAAACCAAACACAGGTCACGGGGAGGACGTACAAACTCCATCAGACAGCACCCAGAGTCAAGATGGAACCCGGGTCTCTGGCGCTGTAAGGCAGTGGCTCTACCGCTGCGCCACCCCAAAGTCGACTTAGTCATTTCTAAAGCCAATAGTCTAAAGACAGATAGAGCATAAACAAAGTATTTAGTAGCACAGAGACTTGATTAATGGCAGCAGATGGTGTATGGGTGATATCACGGCACCCTCCCAATGTAAGTATGGTCATGCATCCTTTAAGGCACTTTGCCTCATGACCCTACCACTAACCTTTTGACCACCTTTCAGTTTGAAGACTTCAGCTTGTGTTTTGAGTCTCAGCAGGCAGCCCCTCGCCGTGTCGGCGTGCAATGGCTCCAAGCTATTCCAGGTGTTGTGTGGTCTGAAAGCGAGCCCGCGTGCTGAGCCCATGCCTTCTCTGTATCACTTTTCTCACCCACTGCGTAAACTCTTTCAAAATGATACATGTCACTCCCCTGCTGTCTAATGGCACTTGACATCTGCTGGGAGATCAAAGGTTAACACCCAACTTTATTCAATCGAATATCCACATTATTAAACATTTAACTGCTTTTTGGGAAAGCACATTTTTTTCTTTAACCTACTGGCACTAGATGCACAGAGTCTCTTGCCCAGAGTAGGTGAATCGAGGACCAGAGGACATAGGTTTCAGATGCAATCGGAATCCGAGGGGTAACGTTTTAATACAAAGGGTGGTGGGTGTATGGAACAAGCTGCCAGAGGAGATAGTTGAGGCAGGGACTATCCCAACATTTAAGCAACAGTTAGACAGGAACATGGATAGGACAGTTTTGGAGGGATATGGGCAGGTGGGACTAGTGTAGCTGGGACACTGTTGGCCGGTGTGGGCAAGTTGTGCTGAAGGGCCTGTTTCCACACTGTATCACTCTATGCCTCTACTTGTAGCGGTCGAGTTGCTACCTTACTGCACCAGAGACCAGGGTTTGATCCCAACTAGAGGTGACATCTGTACTGAGTTTATATGTTTTCCCGTTGACCGTGTGGGTTTTCTCCGGGCGCTCCGGTTTCCTCCCACGCTTCATAGACGTATAGGTTTGTCGACTAATTGGCTCCGGTAAAATTTGTGAATTGTGCTGAGTGTGCAGGATGGTGCTAGCGAACGGGGTGATCATCGGATAGCAGGAACAGGATCGGTCCGAGTCAGCATGGATTTACGAAGGGGAAATCATGCTTGACTAATCTTCTGGAATTTCTTTTAGGATAAAACTAGGAAAATGGACAAGGGAGATCCAGTGGATGTAGTGTACCTGGACTTTCAGAAAGCATTTGATGAGGTCCCACATAGGAGATTAGTGGGCAAAATTAGAGCACACGGTATTGGGGGTAGAGTGTGGTCTGCCAACCATGGATAGAAAATTGGTTGGCAGACAGGAAACAAAGAGTAGGGATTAACGAGTCCCTTTCAGAATGGCAGGCAGTGACTAGTGGGGTGCCGCAAGGCTCAGTGCTGGGACCGCAGCTATTTACAATACACATCAATGATTTAGTTGAAGGGATTATCTAACATTAGCAAATTTGCAGATGACACAAAGCTGCGTGGCAGTGTGAACTGTGAGGAGGATGCGGGGTGACTTGGACAGGTTGGGTGAGTGGGCAGATGCATGGCAGATGAAGTTTAATGTGGATAAATGTGAGGTTATCCACTTTGGTGGCAAAAACAGAAGGCAGATCATTATCTGAATGGTGTCAAGTTGTGTAAAGGGGAAGTACGACAAGATCTAGGGGTCCTTGTTCATCAGTCACTGAAAGTAAGCATGCAAGGACAGCGGGCAGTGAAGAAAGCTAATGGCATGTTGGCCTTCATAACAAGAGGAGTTGAGTATAGGAGCAAAGAGGTTCTTCTGCAGTTGTACAGGGCCCTAGTGAGACCACACCTGGAGTATTGTGTGCAGTTTTGGTCTCCAAATTTGAGGAAGGACATTCTTGCTCTTGAGGGAGTGCAGCGTAGGTTTATTCCCGGGATGGCGGAACTGTCATATGTTGATAGAATGGAGCGGCTGAGCTTGTATACTCTGGAATTTAGGTCGAGAGGGGATCTTATTGAAACATACAAGATTATTAAGGGATTGGACACGCTAGAGGTAGGAAACATGTTCCCGATGTTGGGGGAATCCAGAACCAGGAACCACAATTTAAGAATTAGGGGTAGGCCATTTAGAACGTAGATGAGGAAAAACTTTTTCACCCAGTTGTGAATCTGTGGAATTCTCTGCCTCAGAAGGCAGTGGAGGCCAATTCTGTGGATGCTTTCAAGAGAGAGTTAGATAAAGATAGTGGAGTCAGGGGATATGGCGAGAAGGCAGGAACGGGGTACTGATTGTGGATGATGAGCCATGATCATATTGAATGGCGGTGCAGGCTCGAAGGGCCGAATGGCCTACTCCTGCACCTATTGTCTTTTGGTCGGCGCAGACTCGGTGGGACGAAGGGTCTGTTTCCGCGCTGTATCTCTAAAGTCTAAAGTCACAGATGGGTAGGAATAAATCACAGAGAAGGGCCTAATTTGTAGAAGATTTAGGTTTATTGTTGTCACCTGTACTGAGGTTTGGTGAAAAGCCTTGTTTCGCTTGCTATCCAATCAAATAATACTATACTTAAATACAATCAAACCAAACCCAAGTACAATCAAGGGAGGGGTGATTCAGGTACAATAACAACTTTTAAAATGTCGAGGGTTTAGAAGGTATTGGGTCAAACACACACACACACACACGGGATAGATACAAAAAGCTGGAGTAACTCAGCGGGTCAGGCAGCATCTCCGGAGAGAAAGGATGGTTGACGTTTCAGGTCGAGACCTTCTTAAGACTTCAGAAGAAGAATCCCGACCCGAAACATCACATTGTTTATCTCCATGGATGCTGCCTGACCCATTACTCCACCACCTTGTGTCTATCTTCAGTATATCGGGTGCCAGGGGTTATGGGGAGAAGGCATGAAAATAGAGTTAGGCAGGAGAGATAGATCAGCCATGATTGAATAACCGAGTAGACGATGGGCCGAATGGTCTAATTCTACTCCTATTACTTGTGATATACTAGCATCCGCAGTTCCTTTCTACACGACTAGCTTAGACGATGCATCTTGAATGGCATGAACAGGTTGAGCCAAAGGGCATGTTTCCACACTATGACTCTCTCACTGGTATATTCTGCTCTCCAGCCAGTTAAAGTAAAGTGCAGCTACAAGGAACTGCAGATGCTGGTTCACTAAAAATATACACAAAGTGCTGGAGTACCTTCATTTCTGCAATTTGCATGTGACCACATGGGTTCCCTCTGTGTGCTCCGGTTTCCTCCCACATCACTTAGACATGCAGGTTTATAGGTTAAGTGGCCTCTGTAAATTGTCCCAGTGTGTAGGGAGTGGTGAGAAAACGGGATAACATGGAACAAGTGTGAATGGGTTTCTGATGGTTGCCATGGATTTCATCAGTCATATGAGCAGTACTAGGCTATTTGGCCCATCGAGTCTACTCCACCATTCAATCATGGCTCATCTTTTTTTCCCCTCTCAACACCATTCTCCTGCCTTGTCTCCATATGTATTGACATCCTTAAGGGGCTGTCCCACTTGGGCGACCTAATTGGCGAGTTTAGAAGAGTTTAGGAGAGTTTGAAAAATTTCATGTTGAAGGCCTCCTTCAACTATGTAGAAGACTAGCTACGACTAACTTCAGGAAAATTGGACACTGAATAACGGAGAGTGAAGGCGACCTCCTTCGATTTTGATGAAGTCTATCTACGACTACCCTCGATTACCTACGACTAACATGCCGACCAACTACAACCTACTACAACTAAACCTACGAGTAAAAAAAGTATCGATTTTTTCCATGGCGACCTTTTTTTACTCGCGGGCATTTTTCAACATGTTGAAAAATACGCCGCGACCTAGCTGAGGCCTCGAGTTCGCGGGGACCACTCTCGAGCATGAAGGAGAGTTACAAAGACCTCCTAAGACCTCGTGTCGACCCTGCTGCGAGTATGAGTCGAGGGCAAACTTGCGGATTAGTTCACCCAATCTGTCAATCTCGGCTTTAAAAATATCCAATGACTTGACCTCCTCAGTCACTTGTGGCAATAAATTCCAGATTCACCACCCTGTGAATACATTCCTCCTCATCCCACATCCCAAAGACGTGCAGGTTTATAGGTTAATTGACTTCTGTAAACTGTCCTTGGTCTGTAGGATAGAACTAGTGTACTTGGTGAGCAGAGGGTCTTTTTTCATGCTGTATCTCCAAAGTAAACTGAATGCAGCAAGTCAGACGGCATCTCTGGAGGACATGGACACTCATTACAGGTTGAAGAAGGGTCCCGCCTGAAACGTCGCCTATCTGTGTTCTCCAGAAATGCTGGCTGACCCATTGAGTTACTCCAGCGCTTTTGTGCTCTTCTATTGCCAAAGGAAGTTCTCTCTGGCATTTAAGATACTGCCTAAGGAGAAAATCAATGGTGACAATGAGGTTGTATCACCAGACTTGTAACTTAAAGGGTCTGAAATAAGAGGCATGAATTAACACATCCCCAGTCTGGGAAATTAAATGCTGTAATTAAATAAATTCCGCATAGATGGTCATCTGCTTCATTTTATTAATGACCTTCAGGAAAAGCAGTCCTTACCTGGTCTGGTCCACAAGTGACATTAGACCCACAGCCCCACTTGAAATAGCCCAGCAAACATCCCAGTCAAAGTAACTTGCTGCAATTATTTCAGAAATAATGGATCCCAAAAATGTCCCATAACAATATTGTACAGAGGACGGCAGATCCCAACCACGGGTGCTTTCTGTACGGTGTTTGTACTTTTTTTTCCCTGTGGCCACGTGGGATTTCTCCGGGTGCTCCGGTTTCCTCCCAGTCCAAAGATGTACAGGTTTGTTGGTTAATTGGCCTCTGTAAATTTCCGCTAGTGTGTAAGGAGTGGAGTGGATGCGAAAGTGGGATAACATCGAACTAGTGTGAACGGGTGATCGGCGTGGCTTAATGGGCTGTAGGGCCTGTTTCCATGCTGTATATCTAAATTAAACTGAAAAGAAAAGAAACTCACCCTCCACTTAATTTAGTGCAAACCTCCATTCCCTTCCTTCTATGTAATATATTCTGTTTGATTTCAAGTTGTAGCAAGTTCCAAATCCTCACCACTTGTTAGATAGACATTTCATCTAAATTCCCTATTGAATCATTTTTAAAACAATGTAGGTGGGTGAGTCTAGGACTAGAAGTCATAGCCTCAGAATTAAAGGATTTTCCTTTTGGAAGGAGATGAGGAGGAATTTCTATAGTCAGAGGGTGGTGAATCTGTGGAATTTTTCACAACAGACTGTGGAGGCATCGTTGGATATTTTTAAGGCAGAGATAGATATATTTTTGATTAGTATGGGTGTCAAGATTATGGGGAGAAGGCAAGAGAATAGGGTTAGGAGGAAGAGATAGATCAGCCATGATTAAATGGCAGAGTTGATTCTGCTCCTATCACTTATGACAATGGGTTTTATAAAAGCAGTCCTTACCTGGTCTGTGACTGGCTCAGTTCATTAAAATTGGTTAAAACATTTTTCTCTAGTCTAAAAAGGTGCCTTTAAATTTTAAAATCAGGTAAAATTGCCCTAAAAAAAATATTTAGCAGAAATACAATGGACATGAGATTGTTTACACTTTAAAAATAATTAAATGGCCTAAAAAACAAAGCGCCTGAGAAAGCCAGGAGGTCAGGCAGCATCTGTGGAAGGTGGACACAGAATGATGGAATAACTCAGAAAGACAGGTAGCATCTCTGGATAGAAGGAATGGCTGACGTTTCAGGTCGAGATCGTTCTTCAGATTCTGTGGAAGGAATGGACGGACTATGTTTTGGGTTGGAACTCATATTGATTGGGGTAGGAAAGCTGGACAAAGAGGTTGGGGTGGGCCAAAGCCTGGAAATTAATGGTAATGTCATGGAATCCAATATTTTTCCATTACTAATGCATAAAGTAATATTTAAAAGGAAATCCTTACAAAACAGAGCAATATGGATTAATGCCATTGAAACAAATGTCACAGGTATATTGTACACATATTAGTCACGCATGTTTTTTGATTTGGCCAGATCTCCACTCCACACTGTGTTTACTAAAAGCGCTATTTCGAAATTACTGTCCGATTACAATTGGGTTCTTTCATCGTGAATTCTTTCCATTTGCCTGTTAGCTTTGATGTCACGTTTTTCTTTGATCTGCTCCACACAAAGCTTTGCCAGAGAGAGGGTTGGTCCGGGAAAACTTCAATGGGGAAAATAAACTGCTGAGCAGACTGTTAAGCAGAGATTGTTTACACTAACCTCCAGACCCAGAGGTAACTGTAGTCTTAGGATAATAATCCGTGTGTAGTGCTTTACGACTTTACATTGCAAAGAAGCTCAAGGGAGCAGCTGGATAGCAAAAGGCCACCTAGGTATCCCACCAGATCTCCTTCATCTTCTAAAGATACTGTTGACAGTAATATTGACATGTGCACTCCAATGTTTTCGGCCAAGAATACCTTTCAATGAGAATGTAGATAGATGGTAGGTCAGGACCGCTCTCTAGTTGGCGACAGGATGGTTCAGTTGCCCGATAACAGCTGGGAAGACTGTCCCTGAATCTGGAGGTGTGCGTTTTCACACTTCTGTACCCTTTGCCTATTGGGAGAGGGGAGAAGAGGGAGTGGCCGGGGTGATTATGCTCAGGAAGGAACCGCAGATGCTGGTTTGCACCGAATATAGACACAAAATGCAGGAGTAACTCAGTGGGACAGGCAGCATCTCTGGAGAGATGGAGTGGTTGACATTTCGGGACGAGACCCTTCTTCAGACTGGGAGTCAGGGAAGAGGGAGTCAAGAGATATAGAAGAATAAGATGTGAAAACTGTTGACGATAAGTTAAGAGTAAGGACCAGTTCTGCTAGGCGGAGGGAAATTAGCTGGTACTGTGGTTGAGGAAGAATCGGCAGGCTTTAAGTCCTTCCTGGTTGGGTATGGATGTGTAGTATGACTATCACCAGGTCTCCTTAATCTTCTAAAGATACTGTCTGCACTAATATTGGCATGAGCGCTCAAATGTTTTCGGTCAAGAATGCCTTTTATAAGAGTGTCAGTAGATGGTAGGTCAGGATCACACTCTAGTTGGTGCTAGGATGGTTCAGCTGCCTAATAGCTAGAAAGAAACATTCCATGAATCTGGAGGTGTGTTTTCACACTTCTGTACCAGCCCTGTTGCCATCTATCTTAAAGCACATGCATCAAAGAAAATGTATCAACTTATTGGGTTCGGCATCAAAACAACTTTGACATCAATTGCCTATCCCTAATTAAGTCTGCAGGTTAAGATTGCCTGTATATATATGACAATTAAACTTTCTTGACTCATCATAGTGTAGCAACAAGCACACGTCTGCAGAACGACGTCTACTCTGCCACGAACTAAAATGCAGGATTATCAGATCCACAGATATCAGTAAAGGTAACATTCAATAGTCATGAGGAGCCAATTCATAACAATTTAGTGTCAGCTGTCAGTGGAGTTTAGAAGGATGAGGGGATATCTTATAGAAACGTATAAAAGGACTGGACAAGCTAGATGCAGGAAAAATGTTCCCAATGTTGGGCGAGTCCAGAATCAGGGGCCACAGTCTTAGAATAAAGGGGAGGTCATTTAAGACTGAGGTGAGAAAAACCTTTTTCACCAAGAGTTATGAATTTGTGGAATTCCCTGCCACAGAGGGCAGTGGAGGCCAAGTCACTGGATGGATTTGAGAGAGTTAGATAGAGCTCTAGGGTCTAGTGGAGTCAAGGGATATGGGGAGAAGGCAGGCTGTTTCTATGTCAGAACAACCCAACTGACATTACAGGAAACATAGAAAATAGGTGCAGGAGTAGGCCATTCGGCCCTTCGAGCCTGCACCGCCATTCAATATGATCATGGCTGATCATCCAACTCAGTATCCCATCCCTGCCTTCTCTCCATACCCCCCGATCCCTTTAGCCACAAGGGCCACATCTAACTCCCTCTTAAATATAGCCAATGAACTGGCCTCAACTACCTTCTGTGGCAGAGAATTCCACAGATTCACCACTCTCTGTGTAAAAAATGATTTTCTCATCTCGGTCCTAAAATACTTCCCTCTTATCCTTAAACTGTGACCCCTAGTTCTGGACTTCCCCAACATCGGGTATAATCTTCCTGCATCTAGCCTGTCCAATCCCTTCAGAATTTTGTAAGTTTCTATAAGATCCCCCCTCAATCTTCTAAATTCTAGCATGTACAAGCCAAGTCTATCCAGTCTTTCTTCATATGAAAGTCCTGCCATCCCAGGAATCAGTCTGGTGAACCTTCTCTGTACTCCCTCTATGGCAAGAATGTCTTTCCTCAGATTAGGAGACCAAAACTGTATGCAATACTCCAGGTGTGGTCTCACCAAGACCCTGTACAACTGCAGTAGAACCTCCCTG
Source organism: Amblyraja radiata (assembly GCF_010909765.2). NCBI lineage: Eukaryota > Metazoa > Chordata > Chondrichthyes > Rajiformes > Rajidae > Amblyraja > Amblyraja radiata. The sequence continues at coordinate 4,070,178 of NC_045961.1, read as the reverse complement.
CTCTTAAACTCAAATCCTTTTGCTATGAATAGCGTTTAGGAAGGAAATTTAAACCAAAGATAGACAAAGATCAGGCAGCATCTCTGGAGAAAACGAATAGGTGACGTTTCGGGTCAAGACCCTTCTTCAGATTGAGTCAGGGGAAAACCTGTCCTATCCATGTACCTATCTAAATGTTTCTTAAACTTTGCGATAGTACCCGACTCAACTGCCTCCTCCCGCACCCACCACCCTTTGTGTAAAAATGTTACCCCTCAGGTTTCCATTAAATCTTTCCCCCCACACCTTCAACCTATGTCCTCTGGTCTTCGATTCCAACCTTTTCAGCTTTGACATCATTCCTATGACATGGTGCAATGAACTGAAAACAATACTTCAAACGTGGCCTCACCAACATCATATACAACCCCTACTTTGGGCAAGAGACTGTGCGTCAATAGCAAGGTAATATGTTTGGAAGTTTGGAACCAGTTCAAAATTGGACAGCGCATAGAGTTGACCTTGTGAATAGGATTGAAGATAATGGCTTCTGATTTGAGTATCTAAGTAGAGTAAATTTCTACTCACCCAATCCTCATCGTCTGGCAAGTCGAATGCAAAACGGAGGCAGTGGAAGAGTTGAGACACAATGTCACATACAGTTTCTGTATCAGACTTGGAGACCTTGTAACATAATGGGCTAGTTGTGGTGGCCTCACCAAGATGGCAGCCGAGACAGCAGTCTCGCCAACAGCCCGTTATTTCGACTTTTTTGTTATTTTTAGTGTGTCTAAAATGTATGTTTTAATGTTTCTCGGTATGTTTTTATGTGGGGGGTGAGGGGGAAATAGGAGAAAACCGTTTTCAGTCACTTACCTTGACGGAGGTGTGATCTTTCTCCGTGTCACGTCTCTGTCCCCTCCCCGCGGCCTAATAACTGGATTGTGCGGCATTTCCTGGAGACCGGCCTGGAGCTTCAAGCCGCAAGCGCGGCGCTGACTTTAACATCGCGGAGCTGCGATCCTTTGCCGAGGATCGCCAGAAGTGCTCCAACCCGCGGGGCCTGTGGACTTTAACACCGTGAAGCCGCGGGCTCCAGAGAGAAAAGGCCGACTCAGGAGCTTCATGCCGCAGAATGTTTCCGTTCCGTCCCGACGCCGGAGTCACCATCATCCCGACGCGAGGGCTTTAACATCGGACCATCGGCAGGGTTCAAGGCCCCGACCACCACGGATGAACAAAGGAGGAAGATGACTGAACTTTATTGCCTTCCATCACAGTGAAGAATGTTGATTCCACTGTGGTGGATGTTTATGTTAAAATTATTGTATATTGTGTTCTTTTTTTTTAAAAACTTGTATGGCTGTATTGTAACTCAAATATCACTGTACCTTAATTGGTGCATGTGACAATAAATGTGAACTTGAACTAGTTATAAAATAAAGGCCTTCTACACAAAATACTTGAGTCTGGGCAGAATTCCATCTTTTCAAGAAAAAGGGAGGGAGGAAAAAGGTTTGAGAAGGGAGCTGGTGGGAGTTATCTAAAAAGAAAACGCATCAATCTTCATAATTTTCAATTTATTGTAAAATACATATGCACGCAAAATGTTTTCAACATCTAGACTGCAGAAATAAGCCCAAGTAGCTATAGTTTTTGCAACACTGAACATAAAACAGGAACACGAAAATGTGACTTAATCCATTGCATTTATAGACCACAAAAGGTAACAATTCTGACAAAGTTCTTTCATAATTAATGAGAAAAAGTTAAAAGATTAAACGAGTGCAGGCTGGTTTCTCAAGTACTTATAGTTTTGAGGGCCAGTGCTGCATTGAACCTGTAGTTGAACAATTGCAAGAAGTGTTCCCCACATTGTGTAGAAGGACCAATGAACTTGATACCTATTCAAAAGGAAAACACCAGCATCACCACAAATGGTCACTAATACTTGCACCAGGGGCTATCAATATGCCTTGTAATATTTTATTGCAAATGACATAAACGGAGCAACAAACATTCCCAACAAGCTTTACAATTTGAAAATAGATGCTATTCATTGCATTTCTAGTGTAAAGCTAATCGTTGTGGGAGAGAGGAAAAGACTCGGCAGTTCTTCAAAGCAGCACGTTGTACTTGGGGAGTGAGAAAGCAGAATCCCATTCCTATGACGTCAAGGCAGACTGATTTCCATGTTTATTTATTTATTTTTAAACATACAACTCCTTTCAGGGCGACCTCTGGAGAAATGAAGTGTGTGTGTGAGTGAGAGTGTGCGTGTGCGTGTGCATCTGCGTGAGTGCGTGCGCGCATGCACACACCCATATATATATATATATATAGGGAATTCCAGGTATGTTTGGATGCTTTTTCACCCACCTGGATTTTCCCTTTAAGCGTCTTCTCTTGAAACTTAAAAACAATAACTTTATATTTACTCAACATGAACGTGTCAACCTTTTTACAGCTGCATTATGCCGCTAACTACTCCCAATCAGAAAAAGTTTATCCAAAGAACCAGCATCGCGCCACACCATCCATCCCATTCTCACCCCCCCCCATCTGACTTGAACACTAACTATTTACATAGGCAAGGATTCAGATATGGAGTCTTGTCCTGAAATCGACAAACTATACACCATCCGTTCAATCCTTTTAACCACAGACTGTCTTCATTGGACAGCAGAAGTGTCATAATGCTAAATAACACCCATTAAAATCAATAAGAAGCTCTCCGCCAGCAAGTGGAAGGAAGAGGTTTAACTAAACCAATCCCCACGTTCAAAGCAAGGGATAATGCCGCCCCGGCTATAACGATGGTCAACTAAGTGAAAAATATATAAATTAAGCACAATCTCTCCTTTACTGCTTGCATCACAAGTGCTGCCTGGGCTGCCAAGACAGAAAATACCTGTGCCGTTTAATTTAAAAACAAGCGTGCTGTAAAGAACATTACAAAAGAATCATACCACATTACCAAATCTGTTTAAGCGGCTTACAAAATGGATCCGAGTTTTTTGTGTGTTTTTTTTACACACACACACACACACAAATACAAATTTGACACTGATAAAAGGCAGTCTTTCGAAACACTCCAAAATTTAAACTCGGGGATCGACAAATATTTCACAGAAATGGATTTCTAACACAATTATCAGTCGATAGGAAAACAAGTAGCTATAAAACAACTGCATTTGTGACAAGGGACTGATTAATTAAAGCTTCATAGCCCTTGAACATAAAAAATGGAACATCTTTCTGCAACGGTGCGTTAAATATACACAACCCACTCATGAAGTGAAGTTTTATATGACAGAAACAGGTTAATAAATTACACCATACAAATCGGAGTGGAATGTAAGAATCAACCAACCTACTGAAAAACACATCAAAAGGCCAATGTTCATCGAGCTGTCATAAAATTCTCCAGGACACCAGGAACATGAAAGAGAGCTCCCTCTTGTGGCCTGGCCTATAAGTGAACAGCACAAAGCAAGACACAAAAAGCTGGAGTAACTCAGACGTCTGAAGATGGGTCTCGACCCGAAACGTTACCATTCCTCCTCTCCAGAGATGTTGCCTGCCGCCCCCGGTTACTCCAGCTTTTTGAGTCTATCGTCGGTTTAAACCAGCATCTGCAGTTCCTTCTTACACAGCACAAAGCAATATTTGGTCCCAGGTTTAACATTTGTTCCTTCCTCGGCTACTTGACCTAGTAGCCACTGAAATGTTCATAAAAGGGAGCCAGCCAGGCATTTAATACCAAGGTGAACATGCACCATGTTCAAACAAGATTAAATTCAAGGAAGGACACAAAATGCTGGAGTAACTCAGCTGATCATCCCTGGAGAACGTGGACAGGTGATGTTTTGGGTCTGGACTTTAAGAAGGGTTCCAGCATATTAAGTTATGTAGGAAGGAACTGCAGATGCTGGTTGATAGCGAAGATAGTCACAAATTGCTGGAGCAACTCAGCAGGTCAGGCAGCAGCAACTCTGGAGAAAAGGAATAGGTGATGTTGTGGGCCAGAAATCTTCTTCAGACTGGACTTTAATAAAGTCTGAAGAGGGATTCCAACCCAAAACATAACATATTCCTTTTCTCCAGAGATGCTGCCTGACCTGCTGAGCTAATCCAGTCTTTTGCTTTGATATTACTCATCTGAAGTTCCTGGTTTCTAAGGACAAAATTCAGGCATAACTGCTGCACTGGGTACTATTGTCTATGCCAATCGGTTCCAACACAAAAAACAGGTACAGGGGCTCCCCAAAAAGGACACCTAAAAATATCATCCATTGTGGCTCCTTGAGGAAATTAGCCTGATAGATTTGAAATTTAGCTGAATCCATCGCTCTCCGCCCTCAAATTCCCAGCAAAGAACAAACTGGTTTAATAGGAAAATACTCCAAAAATCCCTACATGTAGATATTAGATTGCCAGGGTGCCTGAAGATGCGACATCAGATAAGAACAAGTGCCGATCACTTTATACTCCAAAAAGATAGGATCAAATTACAGCTTGGTGTAAAAAGAATCTTTTATTTTTGCCCTCCTCACTCTTTCCAAATATATGCTGTGATTTATTCCCACAAGCATCAGTAATTATCAACAAACGGGCCACGTGTTACCTAATGTGTACCCATGGGCTTTAAGCTAGAAGGGCTCACTACAAGTCACATGCTACCTCAATGTATACAACAGATTGTGAATAGGTCGACTGCCCAATTCCATTCCCACCCTTCCCCTTCATCCCATCCCTAAACCTACTACCTCTTCTTAGCCAAATCAGCAAGGAAGTTAATTACAATCGCAACTCTGCAAACCATGAGCAAATTGGGCTACATTGCACACTGCACTTGCTAACTGAAAGAGCGCAAAGAAAACTTAGCACAGGTCCAACACTGATATTCCGGCACCCTTGATTCCAGAGCCTTTCTGGGTTATCCGTTTTACCGGACCAACCGAGGTCACGGCTTCTGAGAGGAGTCCAACGGTGCCGGAACCTTCCGCCTGGGCCACCGAGGAGCAAAGTCCAGCCTCGGAAGTCGGTCATGGGAACGGAGTTCCAGAGCCCCGGCCGCGGGGAGGGTGGGGGGAAAATTTGTTCTGTCGATCGGCTGCGGAAGTCCCAACGAGGTTTGAGATCGGCCGCCTCACCGGACGAGACGCCACATTTATGGGGGGGGGGGGGGGGGGGGGGGAGACTTCTGGAATGGGATTCCAAGTGAGCTCTCGTACATTTCGTCCGGATTAAAGGTGGCGTCGGTTCACCATTTGCCAGAAAATCGGTGACAGACCTGTATTTTAATTCACTGGACCACTAAAATAGCAGTAACATCTTCCCCAGATGGAATTATATTTTAAATACAAAAGGGGAAAGGGTCATTTTCCAGATAACATTTGCATTGAATTAAACTCTAATTAACTAACCTGCAATTTCAAAATATGATTATTACGTTAGTAAGTGCCGTTGTTCTCGCCCTCTCCCCAGACTTTTACAAGTGCGCAGGATGTGCACATATATTGCTTACACATATATATTTAAGATAGGGAGCCAAGGGTATTTGTCCCAGTGATTATTGTTTATTCAATCTTTCAGCAGGTGGGGTGTTTTTATTCCAGTATGAACTTCAATTAAAATACCTCAGTGTTAACAGCAGATTCCTCCCTCTCCTAAATGAGCCAGCTTCTTAAATCACAATGAATAGTAACTCCATCGATGATTATCGATGTTTCTCCACATCTGCCCCCATTGCCACCCCTCAGTCAAGAGACGGAGTTCATGGAAAACAAATAATTTAAAGTATCAGTAACTCTTGGTGGTCATGAGGTGATCTATTCGAATTAAATGCAGTATTTTCTCCGGTGTTAAACGGATCTAGATTAAGTAGCCGGTTCTCATCTTTTAACCTTGATCGCGAGAATGGGCTGAATGTGTTGAGAGGTATGGGCAAAAATAAAAAAACAAGTGAACTAGATTATTAATGAAGCCATTCGTGAATTGCCAACGAGTCTGAGCGTGAAGGAGGACACAGTGGCATCTCTACTGCAGAGACTGGATATGATGTAGAACTATTAAGAGTGTCCACAGAAAACTAATAGCAAGACAAAACGCTGGAGTAACTCAGCGGGACAGTCAGCATCTCTGAATGGGTGATGTTTCGGGTTGAGATCCTTCTTCAGATTCGACCCTAAATGTCACCCAATCCTTCTTTCCAGAGATACTGTCTGTTCTGCTGAGTTACTCCAGCATTGTGTGTCTATAATCGGTGTAAACCAGCATCTGCAGTTCCTACACAAGGTATTCTAAATACATGATTACTAATAGTTTACTATTTAGAATACCTCATGCAGAGAGAAAAATAAAAATTCCCTGATTGGCTTCCAATACTGAAATTTAGCGACGACAGAAAAATAGTTGAATCATATGCACTGCTTAACTATTGAAAGTGGGGAGGGAGCAGGGATTGGAAAGATGAAAGATCAGCTTGGTAACAAAATGTTTGCACCACAGCTCAGAACCCAATGTGGAGATCTGGTCATTTGTAGCACAAGCTCATGCAGAGTACCAGAGGAATGTCACACAGCCATACCCTCTCACACACCATGGCTCGAAGGCAAGTCAAGTTCAACATCCAGGAGTGGGTAGACCCAGGCACAGATGCTGCACATTTAAGAGTATTTCACACAAACAAAAACATTGTTCATGCGTCAGGTTCAATTTTTTCGCCTGCATACCAACTTTTTTAAGAAACTTAACAATGGTGATCTCGGTGGAGACCGTTGCTAAAAAAAACGCCCGGTGATCTTTTTAAATTATCCTAGGGCAGGCTTCACACATGGATGCGTCTTTGGCAAAATTCTCTCCGTTTTCTTTTGGCCCAGGGCAACGATGCTCAAAATTAGAGATAATTGAAGGTGGACGGAATGGCGTGGCATGGAAGGGGAAGCCTTAAAGATAATGTGGGGGGTAAGGCAGAGGGAGGTTAAGTAAATATAACAATGAATGAAAGCACTCCAAAATTATCATACTCTCCTCATAATAAACATCTCTGAGAAACCCATGCAAGTCATCATTTAAACATGCCCAACCCGACTTGGTCACAGATTTAGATGCAGACTGTATTAAATTTACTCAAAGGGAGCACAGAAACATTTTATTGTACAGCTACTTCAGAACTATTTACATTACTTACACTAGAAATGTTCATTTCTGAATTTTCTTCTGAATTTTTAACTTCCAAAATCTTTCTTCCTTCATCACTAACATCCTGAGTGCAAACACTCACACTGTCCACTTCCACCGTGCTGCCCACTGGTGGGGCGAGTGTTTCCACTGTCTCTGTGCAGTGCTCCACCTCCACCTCCACAGTCCCTGCATCTGAGTCGTGCTCCAATTCCACCGTGTCCACCACATCGGGTGCCAGGTGCGACTGCAACTCCAGTACGTTAGGTCCGGGGTGCTGGTGCATGTCACTGGCACCTGCGTCCGAATGGTCTGCGATCTCTGCAGCGCCAGGCGCAGGGTGTTGCTGGATCATCAGAGGGTGGTGCTGTATCCCTGCGACTGTAGCCTCTGGGTGGTGTTGGATCAGCACTATAGTGGTCCCCGGATGCTGGTGTATCTGGGTTGTCACGCACGCAGGATGCTGCTGTATCTCCAAAGCGGCAGGCTCAGAATGGTTCTGGACCACGCAGGCACTGGATTCCTCAGCGACGGGCTCAGGATAGTGCTGTATTGTCGCGGTCACAGGCTTGGGGTGGCTGGGAATTACTATGTCGCAGGGCTCCGAATGCTGTATCTCAGGGTTGGCAGACTCCAAGTGGAGCTGTGTCTCTGAAATGACTGCCTCTGAAGGGTGCTGGATTTCCACGGCGCTGGGCTGAGGATGGTGTTGGATCTCTCCACTAGGAGGCTCGGGATCTTGGTGCATCTCTGTGGTGACCGATTCCGACTGGGGTTGGATTTCCGAGACTCCTGGCTCTGGGCATTGATGCATGGCCGCGTCATCTGGCTGCAACTTTGCCACCCCTGGGTCGAGAGGGTGTTGATCTTCTGCAGCCACAGGTTCCAGGCTGTGCTGCACATCTCCCTGTCCGGACTCTGGATGGCACAAAATCTCTGTTGTGACGGCTTCTGGTTGGTGTTGCAGTTCTATGGCATTGGGCTCCATAGGTTGCTGCAAATCTGCAGTACTGGGCTCGGGGTACTGGTCCACCTGCATGACGCTCTCTCCTGCATGTTGGCTCAACTCTGCAGCACTGGTCTCAGGATGATGCATCTCCACCGTGCTGCCTTCAGGGTGATGCTGCAACTCCACGGTACCTCCGTGCATGTGCTGCAAGGTCACGTGGTGCGGCAGCTCCACGGTGCCTCCCTCCAGCGGCGCCTCAAATTCCACCGCCCTCATCTCCGAGTCGTGGCTCACCTCGACCACCACCTCCGGCTGGTGCTCCAGTTCCATGCCGTTCACCTCGGAGCCGTCCTGTATCTCCACACCGTTCACCTCCACCACTCTGCCCCCCATGTGGTGCAGGACCTCGACACTGCTTCCCACCAGCTGCCCAGCCTCCTGCGGATGGTGCTGCAATTCCACGCCGGCTACCGTCGGGTGCTGGGTGAGGATCATGGTGCCGCCGACGGGAAGCTGCTGAAGCTCCACGGTGCTCCCCTCCGCGTGCTGGGCCACCTCAATGACATTCTTGCTTGCATCGCAGGCCTCCAGGATGGTTCCCGACGACTGGTGGTGCAACACTATCCCGCTCACCAGGGTGTGACTCGCCACCTCAATGCAGTCACCGTCGACAGCATACAGTGGACCGGTGTCCGTGGCCAAACTGTTTATTTCCACCTGGCTTCCGTCGCCATTGTTCACTTCCACGCTATCCAAATCTGTCATGTGAGCCAACTGCATTTTCTCCGGGTACAGCTTCGCATAGGTATCGACCATCAAGTCATAATCATGTTTGGTGTCGTAATTAATGTGGATCAGTGCCAGGCTGCTGGTTCTTTCCTCGACTGGAGTGACTTTCAAGTAGGCTTTGAGTCGCCTCCTTCCAATGTCACACTTGTCCGTCTCCAGCTTAATGATCGGAAGGTTGGAGATGATTTTCAGCAAAGTGTAGACGTTTGGAAAGAACTTGATGTCTGGGTGACGAAGGGTATCAGATATAGTGCTGGGCAGCTTGACATCTCGGCTGCGGTGCTTCCATTTGATCTTCCAGCAGTGCAACTCCGCGGAAAGGGTATCAGGGTTTGGGAGATCGTCTTTATACAAGTCAGCCATGTTTTCCTCACCCGTGTTATACTTGAGCTGTGCCATTACAGAGGGCACCAATGACAGGCACTTGAGGGCCCTTAACTGCTGCTCAGAGAACATGTCCTCGATTTCTAAAATAATGTGATCCAGAAATGGTGCGGTGATGGCTTCTTTGTAGTAATTTTCTGGAGTCTCGTCAGACATCTCTCCACTCTGGGGCTGCCTACGGCACCTCCACGGCAACTTCAATTCGATCCCCATTTTGAGGGACAGGTTGGTGGCTTCCTCCAGCCAGAACTCGTGGTACACTTCAATGTTGTCCCTCATCTCGTTCAACGAGTGGAGGACGGCAGTCAGAGTGCTGGAGGCAGCGTAGGTGTCCGAAGCCTGAGCCTGGAGGTTTTTGCCGAAGGCCCGTGTGTAAGAGAGGACGTTCTTCAAGACCATAAGAGAGACAATGATCTCGAAGTCTCGCATGGCGGATGACAACATGCTGGCTTGTGTTGCTATCTCCGAGTTCCACCGGCTGCACGTGTCATAGCTGATCTCATCCAGGCATGTCACCAACACCTCGTAAAGATCTGCCAGGATCTCAAAAGTGTCGTGCCTTTCGTACCAGTTGTTGAGGAAGAGCTTTTTCAGCTCTTTTGCCTTTTCCTCGTTCGTTTGGAAGGCGCCATCGACGGTGACTTCAAAAACCTTCTGGAGCTGGGATGATAGATTGAAAAACGACACTATGTTCTCCATCACGTTCAGCAACATGTTGATACCAAAAATCAAGCTGGACTTTGCCATCCATATATTCAGTGGGTACGAGGAGCAGGGGGTGCACAATGCCTTTGGACAATGTTGTAGGATGCTCGCCGAGACCACTTGCTTCTTGTAAGACATAGTCCCAGAGCCGCTGTAAGCTTGTCCACGACAGTAGTACATATTCAGCCCCCATTTCTCCGTGAGGGTTTCATGCATCCGACTTGCTAAAAACACCCCGTCTAGCTCACAGGGTATGAACCCAACAAACTCTTGCCTCAGGGAGTCAGATTCATCTACAAACCTAATGAGCAGAGAGACGTTGTCAACCCCAGCTATGTTGATCACCTCATCGGTTATGATCGAGAAGAAGTTGCTGTCGCGGACTTCTCTCAGGACCTCCTCCCGAATGCACATCTCACAGATGTCCAAGAGGTCCTTCTGCAAGGACTTTGGGCAATACACTGCGTTCACTGCAGTCGTCTCAAACCTCTTCCGTAGGATCTCGTCGCCTGCATTCATTCTGAATTCCAGCAGCGCTTGGATGTTATCTGGAGAATTGCACAAATGACTCACGTTTTCAGTGCCAGATCCTCCCAGGGGAACGTTTTGCCGCCCCAACAGCAGTAGAGTTTCAAATAAAACTTTGAGAAATTCTTTATTCCCTTTCTCTTCAGGCGTTAGGCTCAAAGACTCTTGCAGAAGAGTAGATCCCTCAAGGCCTTCTGTCGCACCCTCCAGAGCAGATTTCTCCAGTTCGTTGGCCGACTCCTGCTTGCATTGTAGTCCTCTCAAGACATCACCATCAGCTTAAAGATTAAAAAGAGATGTGAAACCTTTAATGCAAACGTGTGAAAGAGGAGCAGGCCGAGGTCACTCAGAACCAAAGCCAGCTCCACCATTTAATGAAATCACAGCTGATATGATTGCAACCACACTTACAAACTCCTGTACACCTCTGCAAAAATCTCTACCTTAAAAATATTCAGATCAGCTTCCACTATTCTTTGGGGAAGAATGCAAAAAGTTACCTGAAAGAACCCATTTCCTTCATTTATCGGTCTGAAGACCCAAGAGGTACCTGTCCATTACCACCACAGATGCTGCCTGATCCGCTGAGTTTCTCCAGCACTGCTTTACTGAAGACTCCAGCATCTGCAGTTTCTTGTGTCTCCCTCATCCCATGCCTTTTTATTTTTCCAGCAAATTTCCACATTTTCATACATTAAATTCCATTTGCCGACTTACTGGACCTGTATCCTTTTTTTATTAATCAATATATCATTTGGGAACAAAAAATAAGTTAGGCAAACTCTTCAACGGGCCTATAAAAAATGTTTTTTAACATGACTCGAGGTACTCACCCAGTTTCATGTAAAACTAAGAAAGACACAAAATGCTGGAGGAACTCAGCGGGACAGGCAACATATCTGGAGAGAAAGAATGGGTGACATTTCGGGTCGCGACACTTCATCAATAAAAAACGCTATCTCTCGTTTCCCTTTGCCGTGACTTTCAGTCTCAAGGAGAGTCAAACCAAAAAGTCAACCATTCCTTCTCTCCAGAGATGCTGCCTGTCCCGCTGAGTTCCTCCAGCATTTTATGTCTATCACTGATTTAAACTAGCATCTGCAGTTCTTTCCTACTTATTAAACATATAAGATTGTTAAGGCCTTGGACACACTAGAGGCAGGAAACATGTTCCCGATGTTGGGGGAGTCCAGAACCAGGGGCCACAGTTTAAGAATAAGGAGTAAGCCATTTAGAACGGAGATGAGGAAACACTTTTTCTCACAGAGTGGTGAGTCTGTGGAATTCTCTGCCTCAAAGGGCGGTGGAGGCAGGTTCTCTGGATGCTTTCAAGAGAGAGCTAGATAGGGCTCTTAAAAATAGCGGAGTCAGGGGATATGGGGAGAAGGCAGGAACGGGGTACTGATTGGGAATGATCTGCCATGATCACATTGAATGGCGGTGCTGGCTCTAAGGGCCGAATGGCCTACTCCTGCACCTATTGTCTAGGTCACTATACTGGACTCAAACCTCCAAATTTTGTTTAACATAAAAACAGTCACAAAATAAATGCATATTTTTATGGCTCTGTCATGGGTTATCAATAACGAACCTGAAACACAGGTAAATTTAGTTTAGTTTATTATTGTCACCTGTACCGAGATACAGTGAAAAGCTGCGTAGGAAAGAACTGCAGATACTGGATTAAATCCAAGGTACACACATAATGCTGGAGTAACTCAGCGGGACAGGCAGCATCTCCAGAGAGAAGGAATGGGTGATGTTTCTGGTCAAGACCCTTCTTCAGACTGACAATAGACAATAGGTGCAGGAGTAGGCCATTCGGCCCTTCGAGCCAGCACCGCCATTCAATGTGATCATGGCTGATCATCCCCAATCAGTACCCCCCCCCCCCCCACCTTCTCCCCATATCTCCTGACCCCGCTATTTTTAAGAGCTCTATCTAGCTCTCTCTTGAAGGCATCCAGAGAACCTGCCTCCATTGCCCTCTGAGGCAGAGAATTCCACAGACTTACCACTTTCTGTGAGAAAAAGAGTTTCCTCGTCTCCGTTCTAAATGGCTTACTCCTCATTCTTAAACTGTGGCCCCTGGTTCTGGTCTCCCCCAACACCGGGAACATGTTTCCTGCCTCTAGCGTGTCCAAGCCCTTAACAATCTTATATGTTTCAATGAGAACCCTCTCATCCTTCTAAACTCCAGAGTGTATAAGCCCAGCTGCTCCATTCTCTCAGCATATGACAGTCCCGCCATCCTGGGAATTAACCTTGTAAACCTACGCTGCACTCCCTCAATAGCAAGAATGTCCTTCCTCAAATTAGGGGACCAAAACTGCACACAATACTCCAGGTGTGGTCTCACTAGGGCTCTGTACAACTGCAGAAGGACCTCTTTCATCCTATATTCGATTCCTCTTGTTATCGCTTTCTTCACTGCCTGCATGCTTACTTTCATAGACTGATGTACAAGGACCCCCAGATCCCGTTGTACTTTCCCTTTTCCCAACAGTAAAAAGCTTTTTTGGTGCATGCTATCCAGTCAGCAAAAAGACTATATTGTCAAGCTTGAAAGGGTTCAGAAAAGATTTCCGAGGATGTTGACAGGATTAGAGGGTGTGAGCTACAGGGAGAGGTTGAGTAGGCTGGGTCTCTATTCCATGGAGCGCCGGAGGGTGAGGGGAGATCTTATAGAGGTATACAAAATCATGAGAGGAATAGATCGGGTAGATGCACAGAGTCTCTTGCCCAGAGTAGGGGAATCGAGGACCAGAGGACATAGGTGAAGGGGAAAAGATTTAATAGGAATCCAAGGGGTAACTTCTTCCACACAAAGGGTGGTGGTTGTATGGAACAAGCTGCCAGAAGAGGTATTTGAGCAGAGCTGCCAAGTTTTGTCAGAGCATTTCAGTATTGTAGTACCTGAAAATCAGTATTGTGCTGAGGAAATCAGTATTTTTTACACTGTGCCATTTTGCTGAAATAAATGTTGTTTTTTATGTCCGGTCATACCCATGTAATAGTACGACAATGCATAGCTTTGCTACCAATTGACAAGTCTTCTAAGCACCTTACTGGACAGTGCATTCATTGCCATCTCTTTGTATACATCTGTTTGAATGGCTGCTTCCTGCTTTTAGCACCAGATGATGATGTAGAAGCCATTTTGGAAGCCTCCCTCTCCCTCCCTCACTCTCTCTCCCCCTCCTTCCTCTCTTTCCCTCCCTCTCCCTACTCCCCCTTTCCCTCCCTCCCTCCCCGAAGTCTGTGACCCATAGCGCTGTGGCTATAACGCTATGTGTAAAGCCCATAGCGCTAGGTGTAAAGTGCTCCAGGTGGTAGTGCTATAATTAGAACCCATAACACTAAACTGACAGCGCTGTTTAAATCTGTAGCGGGACAGGCAGATCAAAGCTTACAAAAATAATCATCCCGATCTTGAAATTTAAAATACCAATAGATTTAATCTGCTATAATTTTTAGAGTTGCAGTATGACTTTTTATATCCTTGCATTTTTTAAGCAGCAAGATGAAACGGGCCAATTTTTAAAAAATCCGTATTTTACAAAGCAAATCCGTACATCCGTATTCTTATCGCATTTCCGTACAAAATACGGAAAATCTGTACTACTTGGCAGCTCTGTTTGAGGCTGAGACTATCCCATCGTTTAAGAAACAGTTAGACAGGGACATGGATAAGACAGGTTTAGAGGGTTTTGGACCAAGCGCAGGCAAGTGGGACTAGTGTAACTGGGACATTAACCAACGTGGGCAAATTGTGCCGAAGGGCCTGTATCACTCGATGACTCTCTATGACTATACATGATTACAATCAAGCCGTCTACAGTGTATAGATACAGGATAAAGGGAATAACGTTTAGTGCAATAACAGAGTTGCAGAAAATTGCAAAGGCAGTAGATCTTAAACTCGTAAATTAGCCTACCCCAAGAAGATGATACAAAAGTGAGTGGTTTTGCAGATAGTGAAGATGGTTGTGAAAGATTGCATCAGGATCAAGATCGATTGCCAGGTGGGCTGAAGAATGGTTGATGGCATTTAATAGAGAGAAGTGTGAGGTGTTACATTTTGGGACATCTCACAAGGGCAGGACCTACACAGTAAATGGTAGGCCTCTGGGGAGTGTTGTAAACCAGAGGGGTCTAGGAGTACAGGTGCATGGTTCCTTAAAGGTCGAGTCACAGGTAGCTAAGGTGGTCAAAAATTGGCTTCATCAGTATTGAGTATAGAAGTTGGGAGGTCATGTTGCAGCTGTATAAGATATTGGTGAGACTGCATTTAGAATATTGTGTTCAGTTCTGGGCACCATGTTACAGGAAAGATATTGTCAAGCTTGAAAGGGTTCAGAAAAGATTTACGAGGGTGTTGCAAGAACTAGAGGGTGTGTCATAGGGAGAGGTTGAGTATGCTAGGTCTCTATTCCTTGGAGCACAGGAGGATGAGGGGTGATCTTAAAGAGGTGTACAAAATCATGAGAGGAATAGATTGGGTAGATGAACAGTCTCTTGCCCAGAGTAGGGGAATCGAGGACCAGAGGACATTGGTTCAAGGTGAAAAGGGAAAAGATTTAATAGGAATCCTAAGGGTAACTTTTTCACACAAAGGGTGGTGGGTGTATGGAACAAGCTGCCAGAGGAGGCAGTTGAGGCTGGGACCATTCCATCGTTTTAGAAACAGTTAGACAGGTACATGGATAGGACAGGTTTGGAGAGATATGGACCAAGCACAGGCAGGTGGGACTAGTGTAGCTGGGATATGTTGGCCGGTGTGGACAAGTAGGGCCGAAGGGCCTGTTTCCACACTGTATCATTCTATAACTAACTCTAGCTCCAGTAACATTTGTTAAAAAAGTTTATAATCCAGTGTTTTAGTGTCATGTCCCAGATCGAGCAATTAAATTCTTTCTTGCACAGCATATGTAATATAATAAACGAGACAAATAATTGTCTGTGTATGTGTTATTTTTATTTATATATGTGTATGCACACACAGACACATCCAAGATGGTGCCCAACCCAGGCGACTATTTGCCTGCAAGCCACAGAAGTAGATCTACAAACTCATATTACAATCGCTCCACACTTTTAAATCTCTATTCCTATAGCAACATTTCTTACTTTAACTATGATATTCCCTTGTCATTAATCTACACGCTGCTAATGGCTCGATTGCAATCAAGTATTGTCTTTCTGCTGACTGGATAGCACGCAAGAAAAGCTTTTCACGTGCACCTCAGTGGTGCATGTGACAATAAAGGAAACTGAAACACACAGACATACACAAATAAACAATAATAGTGCAAAAGACAAAACCAATGCCCCCCAAGTCTATGTAGTTACTATATAGTTATCCCCATTACACCTTCATCTCACAATGTGGTACTTACTTCTTGGTGCCTTCACCCTCAACAGATCTTCCTCAGTCTGCAACAAGGGAGGATAAAGACATTTGTTACCATAACAAGTTCAAATATTCAATTTATAAGATGCCTCTTAAACGCTGATCATCATTGCAAACGACATTGAGATAATAATTTACCAGCTCTTTTATCATCTTATGCTTTCTGTGTTTGCCTTCAGGTTTATTGAGATGACTTGTCAAGTCAAACAAGGTTGGCACAGCATTATCCTTGAGGACTGTTCTGTAAGGGCTCTAGAAGAAAAGTGTATGATATTAAATGTTTCATTTTGATGTCAAACACCTTATTTAAGTTAGATTCTATTTCTCACTTTCTCCATTCCTTTATCACAAGCTCCCACAGCCTCAGTTTTTCATTTTGCTGCCCGATCAAAAACTATAAGTTATTCAATTGCTGCAGACACCTCATAATAAGAGCGTTTAATTTTTCAGATGTGATGAAAACAGAACTTTTTTTAAAACTTGCAGCAGCAGAACAGATCAGTAAACAGTACTTACAGATGCAACAATAAACAAAAGAAACTTCAATAATCTTTTTAAAAACCTAGTTAGTGCAAAACAAAAGCCCGACATTCTAGTGCAACCAAGACAGTTTGTGGTTAATTGGCATTTGTAGTGTTGAAGAGTTCAAGAGTCTGATCGTTGTTGTGAAGAAGCTGGTCCTGAACCTGGAGGTCTGACATTTTAGATCCCGAGATGCATTAATATTTGTCAAAATAATATACTAACTTTACCTTGATACTAGTATCTCTTCACATATACCCAAGTGTGCAATGTTTTGACTGATGCAAGATGAACTAAGCAGCTTTTGAATGGATACAGAACAAAGCAAGCAAAAGGAGTGGAAGGAAGAACTCAGATTAAAGACCATCAATTTGTCATAATACCATAAGACATAGGAGCAGAATTAGGCCAATTGGCCCATTGAGTCTGCTCCACCTCGCGACCATTTTTGATCTATTTTTCCTTCTCAACCCCATTCTCCTACCTTAACATCTCCTACCCCGTAACATTTGATGCCCTTACTAATGAACTTTACAACGAAAAAGTGAAACTATAATAGGAGCTGTCATCTTCCTAAATGTTGTAGATCGCAAAATAGTTTGCGCAACATGGCAAATGTAAAGTAGATAAGGGAAAACCAATGAATGTGGGGCTTTGGCGTTTTGGAAGATCATTGATAAAGTCCCATGCTTGTGGTCCCTGTGAAAAATTAAAGCACAAGATTAAAGACAATATACTGGTTTGCAATTTTAAAAAATGGCTACAGACAGGAAAAAAAAGCAATTATTTGGAATGGCAAGTATGGCTTCTTTGCTACCACAATGGAAATGAGTGCTTTGGGGCACAGCTTTTCCACAACATGCATCAACAATTTATTGGAACTAATACACAAAACATTAGGAAGGGAAATTGAAAGGATGCAAATAGACTTCAAGGCAATTTAAATAAGTTGAGTAGGTATGCAAAATACATCTGGCCCCAAAGAATGATGGAGGTGGCTAAAAACACCAAATGGCTTACTCCTGTTCCTATTATCTATGATGCTGATCATAATGCGCAGTCTCTTACCCAGAGAAGGTGACTCGAGAACAAATGTTTAAGGTGATGGGGAAAAGATTTAACAGGAATCTGAGGGGTAACCTTGCCACACAAAAGGTGGTGGGAGTACGGAACAAGCTGCCATAGGAGGTGGTTGAGGCAGGGACTATCCCAACGTTTAAGAAATAGTTAAGACAGGTACATGGATAGGACAGGTTTGGAGGGATATGTCTAAATGCAGGGGACTAGTGTAGCTGAGACACGTTAGCCAGTGTGGGCAAGTTGGGCCGAAGGGCCTGTTTCCACACTATCATTCTGTGACTCTATAACACTGAAATACCAAGGTAAACTGTATTATTCCCTCTGTAGAGCACACTTTCTCACTCGCTGTCATTCTCTGCTCAATCTGGTCACTAACTTAAACCTAAAGAATAGATTATTTATTGTATTCGTGGTCAACATAGCTACATTAGGAAATAAATGCAAAGTGTTTTATTTGTTATTCCAAAGGACACAGGACAAAATTGGATGAATTGCAATATGATGTTCTTCTGTTCTTGTGCTTCTATCACAACAGTAAAGCCAAAAAAGTATGAGAAAATCGTGCAGCCCTCCAAAGAAAATACTGCCTGATCTTTTTTTTTTTTAATTTCTGCAACCTTATTGACTTCCTGCTGACAGATCAGAAGAGAGCACACAAACGTAGTAAATTAGATCAGGACTTCAACATCTTTATTAGTTCTACAATTTATTCGAAGTACTGCAAACCCTCATACTAACGGACCACGGGAGGGGGTGTGGGGTGTGGGAAATCGTGTCCGTTGTTGCCGATTATCCGATGTGGGTGTGGGGGATAAATAATAACAAGGTGAACCTAAGGCTGGATAAGAAGAAATACAGCATCTGGGGGGAGGGGTTAAACCAGCAGGAATTCATTGGTGGGGGGGGGGGGGGGCGCAACGAGCCCCTGGCCCCACAGGCAATGTGCCAGGGAAGGGCCACCTTCATGCTGCTCACTCTCTCCACTACCGCAACCAGAAACGCGACACTTGGCGCCAGCTCATCGGGTAACCTCGCCCAAGGTGGGCGGGGGGGGGGGGGCAGTGCAGCGGGGCCGGCGCAGTTACCGGGTGACTGAGGCATGTGTTGCCAGCATGACACGGGTGCAGTGACATGCGCTGCATCTGCTTCCAACACCCCCCTTTGTGGCAGCCACGGCAAACCCATGCCCAATGCAACGCTTTCCAAGAAAGCGTCTTACTGCTCGCTCTCACCGCGCCGACACTTTTCCACTGCCCAACACCGTGCTGCGAGCCGCCCACCAACCACCACGAATGGACCAAAATCCATTATGTACAGGTCCATAGTTTCGAGGGTTTGCCGTACTTGTTACAATTTTCAAAAGCTTGCCAAAGTATAAGTTCCAACTTACATTGGTGCATATTAGAGACTGTTCGAAGTGTCTCGCACACAGCCTGTACTGTTTGTGAAGCTGCTCTGCGGAGCGGTTTTCTAGATCTGCTCTCCGACAGTTCTCCACCCATTTCTGGCACCTGCATTAACACAAGAAGAGCAATATTTCACTTTACCAAAGAGCTCGCAAAATTTAAATTACTGTAAAATAAAACCCCGTGCCAAAAGAACATTTGCTTTTACCAATATTTATTTCAAAAAGCAAAGGTCTGCCCCAGTACACACCGATGGATCGTACAAACCCTCAACTTCAAATCCACATGAAGATGAATTACTTTCACTATTGGCTGGAAAACCTTAGTTATGCATGAACCAGACCAGCAACATCACCTGTGCATGTCCTATTCTGTTCAGCTATACTTTTTTTTTATAAACACACACACACAGTGGGTACCCAGTAATGGAGACTTGGAACGCATTGCCAGGGGTGGTGGTGGAGGCAGATAGGATAGTGGCAATTAAGAGATTTTAAAATAGACACATGGAAGGTTATGGATCGTGTATAGGTAGACAAGATCAGCTTAACTTGGCATCATGTATCGGCACAAATATTGTGGGCCGAAGGGCCCGTTCCTTTGCTGTACTATATTCTCCAGGGATGCTGTACGACCTGCTGAGTTACTCTAGCACTTTGTTATTTTTTATATAAAGTGATAGACATTGCTCTTATTTCTTTCTCCCTCCAGCATGATAAACTGCAATCATCATAAAGACATTAGGCTGCATTTGCCTTTAATCCAATTTTCTAATCAATATTTTTATCTTCTTATGCTTCCATGAAGTATCATGGAACATCTTCTCATCCTAAAAGTAGTAAGCAAAAGCACAATTTTGTTGTTGACATCCATCAGGAATGAGCACCATCTGTTCAAGAATAGAATCGATCCTCTCCATCTGTACAGGTACAGGGATAGGAAAGGTTTAGAGGGATATTTGTCAAAATCAGGCAAACGGGACGAGCTTAGATGGGCCTCTTTGGTCGGCAACTGAAGGGCCTATTTCCGCGCTGTATGACTGACTATCTGTCTACAGCAATCAATACATCACAAAAACACACTCACCAGAAAACTCAAATAGGATAGAGCATGGGTCAGGGTAGAAATGGAGGAAAGGAAGCAGCAACTGTGACTAAATAATCTGATTTATTCAAGATTTATTTCATACTTTGTGGGTGTCTTTAGCAAGGCCAGGATTTATTTCCCATTCAAAAGAGTGGCAAGCCATTTTCTTGGAACTACTGGGGCTATCTGGCAAAGGTCTCTCATAGTGCAGTTGGGTAGGGCATGCCATAATTTGAGCACAGCAATACATTACCCAGGCAAGACATGGATTGGTGGAGGGAAAAGGCAAGTCACAGGTCTTGGAGTTTCAATGGGCCTGAACACCATCTCTAAGTGATCGGGTTTGCTGGCTTAGCATGTAATATCAAAGCAATCTTGATAAGTAACAGCAGTATCCTCTGTAGGCCGTATGGACTATAGATACAATGGGCTGAGGTGTAGGGAGTGAATTTTGGGGTTTGTCCATGCTTTGTCCTGGAGATAGACACAAAGTGCTGGAGTGACTCTGCAGGTTGGTTAGCATATTGGAGAAAAAGGATGAGCAACGTTTAGGTTCAGGTTGGAACCCTTCTTCAGACTGAAAGTAGTGCCCCCTCCCTCTACTTTCCGACCTGAATTGTCTCATCTCTTATCTTCAGAGATGCTGCCTGACCCGCTGAGTTACTCGAGCACACTTATTCCAGTGTCTGTCTTCATCAATAAACAAAGCATTTTACATAATGGCTTTTGGCTGAATTATTTTGCTCATCTCGGTCTACGCACAGATGGAACAGTGCCAACACTGCCACTGTGGGATTTGCTGGGAAAGGATTTTGTATAAACCAACATCTGCAGTTCCTTCCTACTACTTTGATTTGTCCTGGATGGATTTAAGCTTCTTAAATGGAGCTTCACTCACCCAGGCACATGGAAAGTTTAAAAAAATCTGAAACATCACAGGACAGGAGAAGGCAAGGCAGTAAGTTTTGGTGAGGAACGAACTGCAATGTTGGTTTACACTAGACACAAAATGCTGGAGTAACTCAGCAGGACAGGCAGCTTCAGGAGGGTCTCGGCCCAAAACGTCACCCATCACTTTCCTCCAGAAATGCCGCCTGACCTGCAGAATTATTCCAGCAATTTGTCTATCTTCGGTGTAAATCAGTATCTGCAGTTCCTTCCTGAACAAAAAAATATTTTCACTGTACCTCGGTACACGACAATAAACTGAACCTAAACTGATTTGAAGTGTGTCCTTCCCCTCCCGTCTGTGTGACAATGTATTTTGTCTCTACTGTATAAACCAGCATCTGCAGTTCCTTCCTACACATCTTGCCTTGCCCTGGATTGATTTAAGCTTCTTGAACGGAGCTTTACTCATCCAGGTAAGTGGAAAGTTAAAAAAAAAAATTGAGGACATGACAGGATTGAAAGGTGGTGAAGACGGCGAGGCAATGACTCGAGTTTTGATGAGGGGCGGAGAAGTGGTTGAGCACTTTCGCGCCTGCGCTGCTGGACGGCGAGGCCTGGCGTCGGAAAGTGGAAACACAAGCCTGAAAATGCTCTGTATTGTTTTAGATATCAAGCGCCATCCCTGGACGTCTGTCTCCTCCCTCCTCCCCCACCCCCGCTTCCCCGCGAAACTCCCCACCTATCCCCTCCCCCTTCTCCCGGGACACTTTAATGGGAGGGGAAAGGAGTGAGCGCTCACCTCTCGGGGTCTCTGGGGAACCTGAAGAAGGGTAGGTCCGGGTAATTGGTGCTGCCCCTGCTACAATTCGGGGCCGCGCAGAAATTCGGCATGTTTTGTATTCCCCACCCCCTCCCTCTAGCTTGACCTCCCCCACCACCCCGTAAACTCGAGGAGGGAAGTGAACCGCGTTGCCAGCGAAAAGATGCTGGGCCGGGAGGTCCAACCGCCCGGTCCTCCCACAGTCCACAATGCGCCGCGCCATCGCGCCAAAAATCACTGTATCCAACTGCGGAAAAATGACACAAAATGCCAAACTCAGCGGGGCGGGCAACATCTCTGGCGAACACCGAAGATAAGACACAAAAAGGTTGGAGTAACAGCGGGACAGGCAGCTAGAAAGAAGGAACGGGTGACGTTTCGGGTCGAGACCCGTCAGACTGATGTCAGGGGAGTGGGCAGGACAAAGATATTATATAGTCGGAGACAGTAAGACTGGTGGGAGAATTGGGAAGGGGGAGGGGATAGCGAGGGAAAGCAAGGGCTATTAAAGTCAATGTTCATACCGCTGGGGTGTAAACTACCCAAACGAAATATAAGGTGCTGTTCCTTCAATTTGCTCTGGGCCTCACTCTGACAATGGAGGAGGCCCAGGACAGAGAGGTCAGATTGAGAATGGGAGGGGGAGTTGGACTGCTGAGCCACCGGGGTGATCAGGTAGGTTAAGACGGACAGAGCAGAGGTGAGCGAAATGGGGAAGTCCAGGACAAGGGGTCACAGCTTAAGGATAAGGGGGAAATCCTTTAAAACCGAGATGAGAAAAACATTTTTCACACAGAGAGTGGTGAATCTCTGGAATTCTCTGCCACAGAAGGTAGTTGAGGCCAGTTCATTGGCTATATTTAAGAGGGAGTTAGATGTGGCCCTCATGGCTAAAGGGATCAGGGGGTATGGAGAGAAGGCAGGTACAGGATACTGAGTTGGATGATCAGCCATGATCATATTGAATGGCGGTGCAGGCTCGAAGGGCCGAATGGCCTACTCCTGGTCACGCGGGTCACGGTGAGAATGTACAAATTTCATACAGACAGCACCCGTAGTCAGGATCGATCCCGGGTCTCTGGCGCTGTGAGGCAGTAACTCTAGCACTGCACCACCATGTCGCCCTGCTGTTCATAAGTGATAGGAGGAGAATTAGGCCATTCAGCCCATTAAGTCTACTCCGCCATTCAATCATGGCTGATCTATCTCTCCCTCCTAACCCCATTCTCCTGCCTTTTCCCCATAACCCCTGACACCCGTACTGTTTAAAAATCTATCTATCTCTGCCTTAAAAATATCCATTGACTTGGCCTCCTGTGGCAAAGAATTCTACAGATTCACCAACCTCAGACTAAAGAAATTCTTCCTCATCTCCTTCCTAAAGGAATGACCTCTAGTCCTGGACTCTCCCACTAGTGATAACATCCAATCCACATCCACTCTGTCCTGTTCTATGCTGTCGGGAGGTGCCAAGGCATTGGAGGTAATTTGAGGAAGGACATTCTTGTTATTGAGGGAGTACAGCTTAGGATCACCAGGTTAATTCCCGGGATGGCAGGTCTGACACATGATGAAAGAATGGGTCGACTGGGCTTGTATTCACTGGAATTTAGAAGGATGAGCGGGGATATTATAGAATCATATAAAATTCTTAAGGGATTGGAAAGGCTAGATGCAGGAAAAATGTTCCCAATGTTGGGGGAGTCCAGAACCAGGGGTCACAGTTTAAGAATAAGGAGTAGGCCATTTAGGACTGAGATGAAGAAAAACTTCTTCACCCAGAGAGTTGTGAGTCTGTGGAATTCTCTGCCACAGAAGGCAGTGGAGACCAATTCACTGGATGTCTTCAAGAAAGATTTAGATTTTGCTCTTAGGGCTAACGGAATCAAGGGATATGGGGAGAAAGCAGGAACGGGGTACTGATTTTGGATGATCAGCCATGCTCATATTGAATTCTCTGCCACAGAAGGTAGTTGAGGCCAGCTCATTGGCTATATTTAAGAGGGAGTTAGATGTGGCCCTCATGGCTAAAGGGATCAGGGGGTATGGAGAGAAGGCAGGTACAGGATACTGAGTTGGATGATCAGCCATGATCATATTGAATGGCGGTGCAGGCTCGAAGGGCCGAATGGCCTACTCCTGCACCTATTTTCTATGATCATCGAGCCTGCGCTTGGTCTCGCCGATGTAGAGAAGTTGACACCTGGAACAGCGGATACAATAGATGAGGTTGGATGAGGTGCAAGTGAAGCTCTGCTTCACATGGAAAGACTGTTTGGGTCCTTGGATGGACTGGAGGGTTGGGGGGTGGGAGAAAAAGGGACAGGTGTTGCATCTCCTGCAGTTGCAGGGGAAAGTACCTGGGGAGGGGGTGGTTTGGGTGGGAAGGGACAAGTTGACCAGGGAGTTTCGGAGGAAGATTAGAGATATGTGGAAGGGTAAGGTATAAAAACGACAGATCAAAGCAGACAATATTTAAGGAAATGTATACGAAGGAACTGCAGATGCTGATTTAAACCAAAGTAAGACACAAAAAGTTGGAGTAACAGGCATCAATCATCTCTGGATGGAAGGAATGGGTGACCTATCGGTCGAGACCCTTCTTCTGATTGGGCGTCAGGGGAGAGGGAGTCTAGAGATATGGAAGAGTAAGGTGTGAAAATGACAGATCAAAGCAGACGATAAGCATTTTGTGACTATCTTCGGTGTAATGCATTAGTGATAATTTTTCAAAACTCTTTAGATTCTGGAGTAGTTCCTGAGGATTGGAGGGTAGATAATGTAACCCCACTTTTTAAAAAGGGAGGGAGAGAGAAAACGGGGAATTACAGACCAGTTAGTCTAACATCGGTAGTGGGGAAACTGCTAGAGTCAGTTATTAAAGATGGGATAGCAGCACATTTGGAAAGTGGTGAAATCATTGGACAAAGTCAGCATGGATTTACGAAAGGTAATTCGTCATGTCTGACGAATCTTATAGAATTTTTCGAGGATGTAACTAGTAGCGTGGATAGGGGAGAACCAGTGGATGTGGTGTATCTGGACTTCCAGAAGGCTTTCGACAAGGTCCCACATAAGAGATTAGTATACAAACTTAAAGCACACGGCATTGGGGGTTCAGTATTGATGTGGATAGAGAACTGGCTGGCAGACAGGAAGCAAAGAGTAGGAGTAAACGGGTCCTTTTCACAATGGCGGGCAGTGACTAGTGGGGTACCGCAAGGCTCAGTGCTGGGACCCCAGCTATTTACAATATATTTTAATGATCTGGATGAGGGAATTGAAGGCAATATCTCCAAGTTTGCGGATGACACTAAGCTGGGAGGCAGTGTTAGCTGTGAGGAGGATGCTAGGAGACTGCAAGGTGACTTGGATAGGCTGGGTGAGTGGGCAAATGTTTGGCAGATGCAGTAAATGTGGATAAATGTGAGGTTATCCATTTTGGTGGCAAAAACAGGAAAGCAGACTATTATCTAAATGGTGGCCGATTAGGAAAAGGGGAGATGCAGCGAGACCTGGGTGTCATGGTACACCAGTCATTGAAAGTAGGCATGCAGGTGCAGCAAGGCAGTGAAGAAAGCGAATGGTATGTTAGCTTTCATAGCAAAAGGATTTGAGTATAGGAGCAGGGAGGTTCTACTGCAGTTGTACAGGGTCTTGGTGAGACCACACCTGGAGTATTGCGTACAGTTTTGGTCTCCAAATCTGAGGAAGGACATTATTGTCATAAAGGGAGTGCAGAGAAGGTTCACCAGACTGATTCCTGGGATGGCAGGACTTTCATATGAAGAAAGACTGGATAGACTCGGCTTGTACTCGCTAGAATTTAGAAGATTGAGGGGGGAATCTTATAGAAACTTACAAATTTCTTAAGGGGTTGGACAGGCTAGATGCAAGAAGATTGTTCCCGATGTTGGGGAAGTCCAGAACAAGGGGTCACAGTTTAAGGATAAGGGGGAAGTCTTTTTGGACCGAGATGAGAAAAATAATTTTCCCACAGAGAGTTCTCTGCCAGAGAAAGTAGTTGAGGCCAGTTAATTGGCTATATTTAAGAGGGAGTTAAATGTGGCCCTTGTGGCTAAAGGGATCAGGGGGTATGGAGAGAAGGCAGGTACAGGATACTGAGTTGGATGATCAGCCATGATCATATTGAATGGCAGTGCAGGCTCGAAGGGCCGAATGGCCGACTCCTGCACCTATTTTCTATGTAAACCAGCATCTGCTGTTCCTGCCTAATTCGTTGTTGGCTGAGAAGGAGGTGACAATGATAGATACAATCAGTAAAATGAATCAGAACAGTGAAACTAGCCAGAGAACTAGGGTGGGGTAGGGACAGAAAGGGAAAGCAGGCTTTACAACTCATACCGCTGGGTTGTAAGTTGCCCAAGCGAAATATGAGGGTTATCATTATTGATCAAATAATGTAATTCCCTTTAAAAAAAAATCATTAAAATCTTGTGTTTAAATAGGCCTACCTCGCTTGTGTTCACCTATAGATCTATAATAGTGATGTTCAGAGTCATTTTTTGGATTTCAGCTTTGAAGGCATTATGAATACAAAAACAAATCTCAGCAAAAAATGACATCCACAAAACTTTCAATGGTGCTCAGCTTCAGGGCAAAGAGGCATTGGAGTATTTTCATTAATTTTACATTTCTGCAGGAACAGCGTTTAGTGACCAATGATTCTTGGAAAACACAATTTTGACATATTTAAATTGACGTTGTTTTAAAATGGCATTGACATGGTTACGATTTTAAATTAAAGTTGATCTATGTGGTTATGCGAATTAATTAAAAAGCACAATTTCATATTACAATAGGATTGAGGCTAATAGAAACAAACAATTTCAAATATGAAATGAGTTATAATTATTTATAATAAGAATTAATAATTATTGACTGGCTCATACAACCAAGAATAATAGTTCATTAGTTTATTGATAGCAATAATCTTATTCGTTTCAAAGTTGTATTTTATCTGTATAAACATACAATCAATTTAATGTTTAAGAAGGAACTGCAGATGCTGGAAAATCGAAGGTATACAAAAATGCTGGAGAAACTCAGCGGGTGCAGCAGCATCTATGGAGCGAAGGAAATAGGCAATGTTTCGGGCCGAAACCCTTCTTCAGACTCAAATTAATGTAAAGGTTGTACTGCAGTTCTGCCTTAAGCCATAAAGAACCATTGAAGAGGCACATGGTTTGATGTGAATCTTTCTGGCACAGTTCTCTGGAGCAAATGGGGTGGGGTGGGAGACTGCTAGTCAGGGGGTTTAAACAACCATCACAAAATAAAATAAATAATAGTATGTTTATTCTTGAACAACAAATTTAAATGTCTATACACAGAAGTGGTTAATGATCTGAAGTACTCGGAGAATGTTAAGAAAATATAAGCAAGGAGTGAGATAATGACTTAATCGTAGAAGTCTCCAGGAATGATCAACACAGAAACAAAAATACAGACTAGAGCCAGACCAAAATGAGACAAATCTCCATTGTAATATCTTTTAGGTATCAGCCATGTTGGATGTTAGTTCATTTCAGTGGTTTAACAAGACATCTCCAGTGACATACAGGACAAACGGCGACTCAACCTGCAAATTAATCTTTTAGGAATCCTGTATCAGCGCTCCCAAATGCGTTTGCTCTGATTTCTGAATCCTCTCACAATTTTGATCAAAGCCTATCTATGCCTTGGATGGAAGAGTTGACAATATCTCCAAGCATAGTTTGCATACTGCAGCTCAGCTACTGAGGTTCGAATGAGTTATTTCCTACACATTTTCTATGCACTGCGAAATCTCTTCAAGGTATGACACAAAAAGCTGGAGTAACACAGCTGGACAGGCAGCATCTCTGGAGATGTTTTGGATCGAGACCCTTCTTCAGGTATGCCTACTTTGAAGAAGTTCTCCTCCTCTCTCCAATACACTCTCAAGCTGCTCTCCCTTTGTGATTCCTCCTGCTCTCCAACCATGTTTTAACCCAGGCGCATTAGCCTGCTTTGATCTGTCGTTTTCACTCCTTTCCATATCTAGTCTCCCTCTCTCCTGACTCCCGGACTGGTCTCGACCCAAAATATCACACATTCCTTCCCTTCTGCCTCTCCCGTTGAGCTCCTCCCACATTTTGACTATTTGAGGTTTGAATGAACTTGGTTCAGGAGGATAGTTGCTGTCGATTGAGCAATTTCTCCATTAGTTCTGAAGATATGCTCTACTCCCATGGAAGGTTGGTTGGGAGGTGAGATACAACATTGCAGTAAGAAAGATTGAATAAAGGAACTAATATGCAATCTTGTTTGACACTTTTTTGCCGAGTTAGGCTCTTTTGTAATCTATTAGTTAATAGCAGGGCCTGTACACTACCATGGAATAAACGTATGCGGAGATAGATCTGTGTCCAGCCAAATTTGATAAGGATGTTCCACAATAGTCAGAGTAATTCAGCAAGGAAACAGGCCATTCAGCCCAACTTACCCATGTTTGGTAAAATTGTAAATTATCTCTATTGTGTAGGATAGTGTGTGGGGTGATCGCTGATCAGCGTGGACTCGGTGGCTGGAAGGGCCTGTTTCCATGCTGAACATCTAAAGTCTATCGACTACTGAGCTGACCAGGAACTTGCTGAATCTGTCGAAAATGCAGTACGGCTGACATGAACATCACCCCCACCATTAAATGCGGGCCTCCAAGAGGATTAGAACAGCACTGGAATGGTCTGCCTAGGTCACGGGTGCGAGATATACCAGCCCTCAAATGTCTGCCTCGGAAGTCGAATATGGGAACGGATCTTGGCTGCAAGGGGTAAATTTGGCCCGCCGATATGCGCGCAAGTCCCAATGACGATGAGATCGGTTGCCTCACCAGTGTAGGTGCCACATTTTAGGGGGAACTTCCGTAGAGGTGGGGGGAGATTTCAAGTGCACTCTTGTAACCTTGTCCAGGTCAAAGGCGGTGCCGGACCACTAGTTGCCGGAAAACCAGTGGTGGAACAAACCTCCTGATTCCTGAACAAAACTCAACACCGCTGAATGCCGGTGACATATTCTGAAGTATTTTTCCATTCGTTAACAGGATGTAACATACTGGGATAGGAAAAATGTGGAGAGTCCCGCAGACAAATGGGAACAGCTCAGTAAGATGATATGGTGAGCTTGGATCATTTAGGCCAAATAGCCTGTTTCCATGCTGTATAGCTCCATCACCATTTCCTTGGAGCAGTGAAACTTAAGAGGTGAACTGTTCATAATTTCCTAGGTGGTGAAAGGCTTTGATGGGGATAAACAAATGAAAAATACCAAATATGGAATGTAACATTCATTCATTATACTTGCCTCACTGACAATTGTACTCAAACCATCTTTTCACAGCTTTTGATCCATTTTTCAGCCTCACCCCATCAAAGATGTTCATCTTGGTCTATAACTCCCACACTCTCTGCAAACTAAGACTAGTTATTTTCCTTTCCCAGCTTCAACAAAGGTGTTTAAGCTTTAATAACGTCCACTTCTAATTTCATAGATGCTGCCTCGCCTACAGAGGATGATTTTGACTTGCCTATGCATGCCTCCCACCACCAAACCCAATGCCTACGAAACTCAACCTGAAACATCACCTATCCATGTTCTCCAGAGATGTTGCCAGACGTGCTTAGTTACTCCGGCACTTTGTGTCTTCAGACTTTAAAGATATAGCATGAAAACAGAAACTTCAGCCCACCGAGTCTGCGCCGACCAGTGATCACCCCTGTACACTAGCACTATTCTACACTCTAGGGACAATTTACTATTTATAACAAAGCCAATTAACCTACATATGTGTAGGTCTTTGGAGTGTGGGAGGAAACCGGAGCGCCCGGAGAAAACACATGTGGTCAAAGGGAGAACGTAAAAAGTCCGTACAGACAGTATCCATAGTCAGGATTAAACCCAGGTCTATGGCGCTAAAACAGCAACTCTACTGCTGTGCACCCAAATCCTTGTGCATTAACCATCATCTGCAGTTTTTTGTTTCTCCAAATTAAACTAATCCCTACTACCTACACACGATCCATATCCACCCTCCCCCCATTCTCCACATATTTATGTGCCTATCTAAACCCTCTTAAAGCCATTACCATACCGACTTCCATCATCACCATTGGCGACATGTTCCAGTCAATTAGCGCACTCTTCCGAAAAAAACATACACATTTCCTTTACACTGTCCCCCTCTCAGTTAAGCTATGTGATCTAGCATTTGACGTTTTCACCCTGGAAAAAGACTCTTGCCTATCCTGTCTATGTCTCTCATAACTTTATAGCTTGCAGTCAGAAACAGGTGAGTTGATCATGGGGAACAAGGATATGGCGGACCAATTGAATAACTACTTTGGTTCCGTCTTCACTAAGGAAGACATAAATAATCTGCCGGAAATAGCAGAGGTCAAAGGAGTTGGAGGAATTGAAATCCAGGTTAGTCGGGAAGTGGTGTTGGGTAAATTGAATGGATTAAAGGCCGATAAATCCCCAGGGCCAGATAGGCTGCATCCCAGAGTACTTAAGGAAGTAGCTCCAGAAATAGTGGATGCATTAGTAATAATCTTTCAAAACTCTTTAGATTCTGGAGTAGTTCCTGAGGATTGGCGGGTAGCAAACGTAACCCCACTTTTTAAGAAGGGAGGGAGAGGGAAAACGGGGAATTACAGACCAGTTAGTCTAACATCGGTAGTGGGGAAACTGCTAGAGTCAGTTATTAAAGATGGGATAGCAGCACATTTGGAAAGTGGTGAAATCATTGGACAAAGTCAGCATGGATTTACGAAAGGTAATTCGTCATGTCTGACGAATCTTATAGAATTTTTCGAGGATGTAACTAGTAGCGTGGATAGGGGAGAACCAGTGGATGTGGTGTATCTGGACTTCCAGAAGGCTTTCGACAAGGTCCCACATAAGAGATTAGTATACAAACTTAAAGCACACGGCATTGGGGGTTCAGTATTGATGTGGATAGAGAACTGGCTGGCAGACAGGAAGCAAAGAGTAGGAGTAAACGGGTCCTTTTCACAATGGCGGGCAGTGACTAGTGGGGTACCGCAAGGCTCAGTGCTGGGACCCCAGCTATTTACAATATATTTTAATGATCTGGATGAGGGAATTGAAGGCAATATCTCCAAGTTTGCGGATGACACTAAGCTGGGAGGCAGTGTTAGCTGTGAGGAGGATGCTAGGAGACTGCAAGGTGACTTGGATAGGCTGGGTGAGTGGGCAAATGTTTGGCAGATGCAGTAAATGTGGATAAATGTGAGGTTATCCATTTTGGTGGCAAAAACAGGAAAGCAGACTATTATCTAAATGGTGGCCGATTAGGAAAAGGGGAGATGCAGCGAGACCTGGGTGTCATGGTACACCAGTCATTGAAAGTAGGCATGCAGGTGCAGCAAGGCAGTGAAGAAAGCGAATGGTATGTTAGCTTTCATAGCAAAAGGATTTGAGTATAGGAGCAGGGAGGTTCTACTGCAGTTGTACAGGGTCTTGGTGAGACCACACCTGGAGTATTGCGTACAGTTTTGGTCTCCAAATCTGAGGAAGGACATTATTGTCATAAAGGGAGTGCAGAGAAGGTTCACCAGACTGATTCCTGGGATGTCAGGACTGTCTTATGAAGAAAGACTGGATAGACTTGGTTTATACTCTCTAGAATTTAGGAGATTGAGAGGGGATCTTATAGAAACTTACAAAAGTCTTAAGGGGTTGGACAGGCTAGATGCAGGAAGATTGTTCCCGATGTTGGGGAAGTCCAGGACAAGGGGTCACAGCTTAAGGATAAGGGGGAAATCCTTTAAAACCGAGATGAGAAAAACTTTTTTCACACAGAGAGTGGTGAATCTCTGGAACTCTCTGCCACAGAGGGTAGTTGAGGCCAGTTCATTGGCTATATTTAAGAGGGAGTTAGATGTGGCCCTTGTGGCTAAGGGGATCAGAGGGTATGAAGAGAAGGCAGGTACGGGATACTGAGTTGGATGATCAGCCATGATCATATTGAATGGCGGTGCAGGCTCGAAGGGCCGAATGGCCTACTCCTGCACCTAATTTCTATGTTTCCATATACATCTATCAGGTGTCTCCCCAAGCCTCTGATACTCCAAAGAGGATGTTTGTCCGATCCTACAGTTAATATACTCTCTAAACCAGGAAGCATACCGGTAATCCTCTGCTGCAGAAACAAAAAAACAAAAAAGCAGATGCTGGCTTAGAAAAGATGGACACAAAATGCTCGAGTAACTCAATGGATCAGGCAGCATCTCTAGAGAAGCTGCTGTGTGATCCGCTGAGTTACTCCAGCATTTTATAATCTCTTCTGCACCTCTCCAAAGGCTCCACATTCATCCTATAATGGGGAGACCATAGAAACATAGAAAATACGTGCAGGAGTATGCCATTCGGCCCTTCGAGCCTACACCGCCATTCAATATGATCATGGCTGATCATCCAACTCAGTATCCCGTACCTGCCTTCTCTCCATACCCCCTGATACCTTTAGCCACAAGGGCCACATCTAACTCCCTCTTAAATATAGCCAATTAACTGGCCTCAACTACCTTCTCTGGCAGAGAATTCCAGAGATTCACAACTCTTTGTGTGTAAAATGTTTTTCTCATCTCGGTCCTAAAGGATTTTCCCCTTATCCTTAAACTGTGATCCCTTGTTCTGGACTTCCCCAACATCGGGAACAATCTTCCCGCATCTAGCCTGTCCAATCCCTTAAGAATTTTAAGTGTTTAAGAAGGAACTGCAGATGCTGGAAAATCGAAGGTACACAAAAAAGCTGGAGAAACTCAGCGGGTGCAGCAGCATCTATGGAGCGAAGGAAATAGGCAACGTCTGAAGAAGGGTTTCGGCCAGAAACGTTGCCTATTTCCTTCGCTCCATAGATGCTGCTGCACCCGCTGAGTTTCTCCAGCTTTTTTGTGTACCCTTAAGAATTTTGTACGTTTCTATAAGATCCCCCCTCAATCTTCTAAATTCTAGCGAGTACAAGCCGAGTCTATCCAGTCTTTCTTCATATGGAAGTCCTGCCATCCCAGGAATCAGTCTGGTGAACCTTCTCTGCACACCCTCTATGGCAAGAATGTCTTTCCTCAGATTAGGAGACCAAAACTGTACGCAATACTCCAGGTGTGGTCTCACCAAGACCCTGTACAACTGCAGTAGAACGTCCCTGCTCCTATACTCAAATCCTTTTGCTATGAATGCTAACATACCATTTGCTTTCTTCACTGCCTGCTGCACCTGCATGCCTACTTTCAATTGGAGGAACAGCACCTCATATTCCGTCTGGGGACCTTGCGTCCGGATGGCATTAACATTGAATTCTCCCAATTTTGCTAGCCCTTGCTGTCTCCTCCCCTTCCTTAACCCTCTAGCTGTCTCCTCCCACCCTCCCGCCCTCGGGCTCCTCCTCCTCCTCCCCTTTTCCTTCCTTCTCCCCCCATCAGTCTGAAGAAGGTTTCGGCCCGAAACGTCGCCTATTTCCTTCGCTCCATAGATGCTGCTGCACCCGCTGAGTTTCTCCAGCAATTTTGTGTACCTGCCTACTTTCAATGACTGATGTATCATGACACCCAGGTCACTCTGCATCTCCCCTTTTCCTAATCGGCCACCATTCAGATAATAGTCTACTTTCCTGTTTTTGCCACCAAAGTGGATAACCTCACATTTATCCACACTATACTGCATCTGCCATGAATTTTCCCACTCACCCAGCCTATCCAAGTCACCTTGCAGCCTCCTAGCATCCTCCTCACAGCTAACACTGCCCCCAGCTTCGTGTCATCCGCAAACTTGGAGATGTTGCATTGAATTCCCTCGTCCAGAACTGCATACTCCAATGTAGCTGAACTACAGTTTTATAGAGCTGCAACATGAGTTCCTGATTCTTATACTCAATGCTCTGAACAACGAAGGCAAGCATATCATACACCTTCTTTACCACTCTGTCTGCTGGAGTTGCTACTTTCAGGGGGCTATGTACTTGAACCCAAGGTTACCTGCTGTTAATGGGTGTTACCGTTAAGTGTATACTATCCCCTTACGATTGACTTCCCAAAGTGGGACACTTTATCTTTGCTCAGATAGAAGATGTGGAGATATGCCATTTCTCCACCATATGTGGTGCTGGCTCGAAGGGCCTAATGGCCTACTCCACGTGCAACTGCCGTATTCATTGACAACTATCTTCATTATCGAGGGGAAGGGAGATGGAGACCTCCCAGCTGCCCCGTCCTGCGCATGCGTTCCCCCGGGGCCCGCGGGTTGGGCGAGCGAGCGAGTCCCTGTCCCACTCCGGGCGTCCACTGTCCTCGCCCACTGTACCTCGCCCACTGTACCCTCCCCACTCGCCCACTGTCCCCACACACCCACTGTACCCCCCCCACTCGCCCACTGTACCCCCCCCCACTCGTCCACTGTACCCCCCCCACTCGTCCACTGTCCTCGCCCACTGTACCCCCCCCACACACCCACTGTCCCCACACACCACTGTCCTCGCCCACTGTCCCCACTCGCCCACTGTCCCCCCCACTCGCCCACTGTCGCCCCCACACACCCCCCACTCCACCCCCAGGCCGGGCCGGGCCGTGCCGGCGGAACATTCTGGAAGCGGCACCCCGCGCCGCGCTCACCTGGTCGGGTCTTTGGGGAACCTGAAGAAAGGGATCTCGGGGCAGTTGGTGCTCTTCCTGCTGCAATTGGGCGCCGCGCAGAAGTTCGGCATGGCCGCCTCGCCTCTCGCTCCGCGCTATCTCCGTTTAAACACGACGCCTTTGTCCGCTCGGCGCCCCCTGTTCTCCAGCCTCGGCGGGCGGGATGACTGTAGGCCGCAGCTCCTGCCGTCGCCCAGGGCCGCACGACGCGCTGACGTCACCGCGCAAACTGGCTGACCGCTGCGGCGGTCCTCCAGCATCCCACAATGCAAACGGGAGGCGCCAAAAACGGCAGATGCCGCAATCCCGAGGCAAAAACCCGGCAGATAATAATAATAATAATATATTTTATTGTCATTGCACATTAGTGCAACGAGATTTAGTATGCAGCTTCCAACCGATGTAAAAGAAAAGTAAAATAAATAAATAAGCTGTGTGACGTGTCCATCCGAGGGAGACAGTCCGGGCGGCGGGCGGGCACTCAGCAGGACCAGTTCAGAGCCGCTATAGCTCTGGGAATAAAGCTGTTCCTGAGTCTGGAGGTTCGGGCGTAGAAGGCCTTGTAACGTCTGTCGTAGAGAAGTAGTTCGAACAGTCCGTTATAAGGGTGTGAGGAGTCTTTGTGGATGCTGACGGCCTTCCTGAGGCACCGTGTGTGGTAGATGCCCTCCAAGGCTGGTAGCTCTGTCCCAATAATCCTCAGCGCTCTGTGGACGACGCTCTGAAGAGCTCTCCTCTCCGCCTCCGTGCAGCTGAGATACCACACAGAGATGCCATACGTTAATATGCTCTCTGTGGTGCAGCGGTAGAACGTTGTCAGCATCTGTTGGGGCAGACCAGTCTTTTTTAATGTCCTCAGGAAGAACAGTCGTTGCTGTGTTCTTGACCAGTGCAGCGGTGTTGGTGGACCATGTGAGGTCCTCTGAAATGTGAGTGCCCAGAAACTTAAAGCTGGCCACTCTCTCCACACTTTCCCCGTAAATGGAGATTGGGGCGTATTCTCCATTATGGGACCTCCTGAAGTCAATAATCAGCTCCTTGGTCTTGGAGGTGTTTAGTGACAAGTTGTTACGTGCGCACCAGTCCGCCAGGTTCTGCACCTCCGCTCTGTATTTTGTTTCATCACCGTTGGTGATCAGCCCAATCACAGTTGTGTCGTCTGCAAACTTCACGATGGCGTTGGTGTCGAATGCAGGAACACAGTCGTGAGTGAAAAGGGAGTAGAGCATAGGGCTTAGTACACAGCCCTGTGGTGTGTCGGTGCTCAGGGTGATAGTGGAGGACAGGTGCGG
This sequence comes from Amblyraja radiata, assembly GCF_010909765.2. Lineage (NCBI taxonomy): Eukaryota > Metazoa > Chordata > Chondrichthyes > Rajiformes > Rajidae > Amblyraja > Amblyraja radiata. Next base: position 4,034,457 of record NC_045961.1, on the reverse strand, counting down.
GCCCAGTCTCACTGCCTGCGGTCGCTCCGTCAGAAAGTTCAGGATCCAATCGCATATCGGCGAGCTGAGGCCTAGCTGGTGGAGTTTGGTGGTGAGCTTGGTGGGGATGACCGTATTGAATGCAGAGCTATAGTCAATGAAGAGCATCCTCACGTACGTGCCCTGTCTGTCCAGGTGAATCAGGACAGTGTGAAGAGCCAGAGAGATGGCATCCTCTGTTGATCTATTTGCCCTGTATGCAAATTCATGAGAGTCCAGTGAGGCAGGGATGCTGGATTTGATGTGGGAGAGGACCAGCCTTTCGAAGCACTTCATTGGGATTGGAGTTAGGGCAACCGGGCAGTAGTTGTTCAGGTTGGTGACTTTAGACTTTTTCGGCACCGGCACTATGGTGGCTGTTTTCAGGCACTTGGGGACCGTTGCCAGAGATAGAGACAGATTAAAGATTCTCGTGAATACCTCCGCCAGCTGTACAGCACAGTCCTTTAGTACCATTCCCTGGACTCCATCCAGGCCTGCAGCCTTGCGTGGATTGATCCTACGCAGAGCGCACTGTACCTCCTGAGTGCTCAGTGTTAAGGCCTGTCCCTCCGCCATGGCCGGGGTTATTCCACTCCTGGTGGTGTTGCCAGTTTCGAAGCGGGCAAAGAAGGTGTTTAGTTCGTTGGCCAGTGTAATATCACCGTGGGGGCTGGTGGGGCTGCTCCTGTAGTCAGTGATGTCCCTGACACCCTGCCACATGCTTCTGGTGTCCGCGGTATTGAAGTGGTCTTCCACCCTTTGCCTGTGGATGTCTTTGGCCTTTTTTATGCCTTTGTTCAGGTTCGACCTGGTCGCACTGTAGGCAGAAGTGTCACTGGATTTAAAGGCATTGTTGCGTGCCCTTAGCAGATCCTGAACCTCCTTGTTCATCCAGGGTTTCCGGTTTGGGAACATTATTTGCTTGTCCACTGTGACAGTCTCCACACAGCAGTTGATGTAGGAGAGCACAGTGGATGTGTACTCCTCCAAGTCTACCTCTGTACCACTGGTTGCCTGTTGTGCAAACAGGTCCCAGTCGGTGCGATCAAAGCAGTCCTAGAGTTGTAGGGTGGCGTCCTCGGGCCATATTTTGACCGTCCTTGTTGCAGGTTTGGTCTTGCGGATGAGGGATTTGTATGCAGGCAGTAGAAACAGTGAGAGGTGATCGGATTGTCCCAGGGATGGGCAGGGGAGAGCTCTGTATGCGTCCTTGATGTTGGTGTATACTTTATCCAGCGTGTTTGAGCCCCTGGTAGGGCACTGCACATGCTGGTGGAATTTGCGGAGTGCGGCTCGTAGGTCGACCTGATTAACGTCCCCTACAACAATGAAGGCACCGTCGGGGTGAGCATCCTGCTGCTTACTGATGGTCAAGTGCAGCTGTGCTAGCGCTAGGTTAGCATTAGCCTGTGGTGGGATGTATATGGCCATGATGATAACCACAGTAAACTCCCGAGGCAGGTAAAACGGCCTACATTTAAGCAGTAGGTATTCCAGGTCTGGGGAATCCCGATGCCGCAATCCCGAGACAAAAACCTGGCAGATACCGCAATCCCGATGCAAAAACCCGGCAGACGCTGCAATCCCGAGACAAAAACCCGGCAGATGCTGCTATCCCGAGACAAAAACCCAGCAGATGCTGCAATCCCGAGACAAAAACCCGGCAGATGCCGCTATCCCGAGGCAAAAACCCGGCAGATGCCGCAATCCCGAGACAAAAACCCGGCAGATGCTGCAATCCCGAGACAAAAACCCGGCAGATGCTGCTATCCCGAGACAAAAACCCGGCAGATGCTGCTATCCCGAGGCAAAAACCCGGCAGATGCTGCAATCCCGAGACATGAAACCCGGCAGATGCTGCTATCCCGAGACAAAAACCCGGCAGATGCTGCTATCCCGAGACAAAAACCCGGCAGATGCTGCTATCCCGAGACAAAAACCCGGCAGATGCTGCTATCCCGAGGCAAAAACCCGGCAGATGCTGCTATCCCGAGACATGAAACCCGGCAGATGCTGCAATCCCGAGACATGAAACCCGGCAGATGCTGCTATCCCGAGGCAAAAACCCGGCAGATGCTGCAATCCCGAGGCAAAAACCCGGCAGATGCTGCAATCACGAGGCAAAAACCCGGCAGATGCTGCAATCACGAGACATGAAACCCGGCAGATGCTGCAATCCCGAGGCAAAAAAACACTTTGGGGCGGCGCAGCGGTTGAGTTGCTACCTTACAGCAAAATGCAGCGCCAGAGCCTCGGGTTCGATCCCGACTACGGGTGCTGTCTGTATGGAGTTTGCACGTTCTCCCCTTGACCTGCGTGGGTTTTCTACGAGATCTTCGGTCTCCTCCCACACTCCAAAGACGTACAGGTTTGTTGATTAATTGGCTTGATAAAAATGTAAAATTGTCCAAGGTAAGGCCTTTGACAAGGTTCCTCATGGAAGGTTGGTTAAGAAGGTTAAACTGTTGGGTATAAATGCAGGAATAGCAAGATGGATTCAGCAGTGGCTGAATGGGAGAAACCAGAGGGTAATGGTGGATGGCTGTTTGTCGGGTTGGAGGCAGGTGACTAGTGGGGTGCCTCAGGGATCTGTGTTGGGTCCTTTGTTGTTTGTCATGTACATCAATGATCTGGATGAAGGGGTGGTAAATTGGATTAGTAAGTATGCAGATGATACCAAGATAGGGGGTGTTGTGGATAATGAAGAGGATTTCCAAAGTCTACAGAGTGATTTAGGCCATTTGGAAAAATGGGCTGAAAGATGGCAGATGGAGTTTAATGCTGATAAATGTGAGGTGTTACACCTTGGCAGGACAAATCAAAATAGGACGTACATGATAAATGGTAGGGAATTGAAGAATACAGTTGAACAGAGGGATCTGGGAATAACCGTGCATAGTTCCTTGAAGGTGGAATCTCATATAGATAGGGTGGTAAAGAAAGCTTTTGGTATGCTAGCCTTTATAAATCAGAGCATTGAGTATAGAAGCTGGGATGTAATGTTAAAATTGTACAAGGCATTGGTGAGACCAAATCTGGAGTATGGTGTACAATTTTGGTCGCCCAATTATAGGAAGGATGTCAACAAAATAGAGAGAGTACAGAGGAGATTTACTAGAATGTTGCCTGGGTTTCAACAACTAAGTTACAGAGATAGGTTGAATAAGTTAGGTCTTTATTCTCTGGAGCGCAGAAGGTTAAGGGGGGACTTGATAGAGGTCTTTAAAATGATGAGAGGGATAGACAGAGTTGATGTGATCAAGCTTTTCCCTTTGAGAATAGGGAAGATTCAAACAAGAGGACATGACTTCAGAATTAAGGGACAGAAGTTTAGGGGTAACATGAGGGGGAACTTCTTTACTCAGAGAGTGGTAGCGGTGTGGAATGAGCTTCCAGTGGAAGTGGTGGCGGCAGGTTCGTTGGTATCATTTAAGAATAAATTGGATAGGCATATGGATGAGAAGGGAATGGAGGGTTATGGTATGAGTGCAGGCAGGTGGGACTAAGGGAAAAAAAATTGTTCGGCGCGGACTTGTAGGGCCGAGATGGCCTGTTTCCGTGCTGTAATTGTTATATGGTTATATGGTTAAGGTAGCGATACGCAGACTACTGCCCTGTCAACTACAAAATTCAGAAGGTTCACATTGCCAGAGCCAGCGTTTAATCCTGACAACGGGTGCTGTCTGTACGGAGTATGCACGTTCTCCCCATGACCGCATGGTTTCTCCGGGTGCTTCGGTTGAAGATTGTAAATTGTGCCTCGGGTGTAGGATAGTGTTAGTGCACGGGGTGATCACTGGTCGGTGCAGACTTAGTGGGCCGACGGGCCTGTTTCTGTGCTGTTTCTCTAAATTAAAGCTGGCAGACAGTGCAATCCCGAGGCACAAAACCCGGCATTTCAGTTCAATTTAGTTTATTGTCACGTGTGCCGAGGTACAGTGAAAAGCATTTATTTTGTGCTAACCAGACAGTGTGAATCTAGAACCAGGCATCACAGTTTAAGAATAAGGGGTAGGCCATTTAGGACTGAGACGAGGAAAAACTTTTTCAGCCAGAGAGTTGTGAAGCTCTTAGGCCTAAAGGAATCAAGGGATATGAGGACAATAGACAATAGGTGCAGGAGTAGGTCATTCGACCCTTCGAGCCAGCACCGCCATTCAATGTGATCATGGCTGATCATCCCCAATCAGTACCCAGTGCCTGCCTTTTCCCCACATCCCCTGACTCCGCTATCTTTAAGAGCCCTATCTAACTCTCTCTTAAAAGCATCCATAGAACCCGCCTCCACCGCAGAGAATTCCACAGACTCACAACTCTCTGTGAGGAAAAAGTGTTTCCTCGTCTCCGTTCTAAATGGCTTACCCCTTATTCTTAAACTGTGGCCCCTGGTTCTGGACTCCCCCAACATCGGGAATATGTTTCCTGCCTCCAGCGTGTCCAAACCCTTAACAATCTTATATGTCTCATCCTTCTAAACTCCAGAGTGTACAAGCCCAGCTGCTCCATTCTCTGAGCATATGACAGTCCCGCCATCCCGGGAATTAACCTTGTAAACCTACGCTGCACTCCCTCAATAGCAAGAATGTCCTTCCTCAAATTAGGGGACCAAAGCTGCACGCAATACTCCAGGTGTGGTCTCACTAGGGCTCTGTGCAGCTGCAGAAGGACCTCTTTGCTCCTATACTTGACTCCTCTTGTTATAAAGGCCAACATGCCATTCGCTTTCTTCACTGCCTGCTGTACCTGCATGCTTACTTTCATAGACTGATGAACAAGGACCCCCAGATCCCACTGTACTTCCCCTTTTCCCAACTTGACGCCATTTAGATAGTAATCTGACTTCCTGTTTGCCTCCTACCAAAGTGGAGAAAGCAGGAACGGGATACTGATTTTTGATGATGAGCCCTGATCATATTGAATGGCGGTGCTGGCTTGAAGGGCTGAATGGCCTACTCCTGCACCTGTTTTCTATGTGAAGACTATTAATGGTTCGTCCTTTGTCCACTAGGCGCCCCTTCTCCAGCCTTGGCGGGGGGAATGACTGACGGCCGCACCTCCTGCCATCGCCCATCGCCACCCAACGAGCTGACGTCGCCGCGCAAGCAGGCTGACTGCTCGGGCGATCCTCCAGTATCCCACAAAGCAAATGGGAATCACCAAAACCCGGCAGATGCTGCAATCCAGAGGCAACAAAAACAGCAGATGCTGCAATCCCGAGATAAAAAACCCGGCAGATGCTGCAATCCTGAGGGGGAAAAACAGCAAATGCCGCAATCTTGACGCAAAAGAAACGGCAGATGCTGCATTCCTGAGGCAAAATAAATGGCAGATGCTGCATTGCTAAGGCAAAAAAAAAACCCTGGCAGATGCTGCAATCCTGAGGCACAAAACCCGGCAGATGCTGTGAAAGAGTTAGTTATTAATTGATTGTTGTCATATTTAAGCTTTCCTGTTGTAAAAGGCCAATTGTAATGCATGTAATTTGTAATTTGGACAACTTCCATCGTGACAAGGGTTTTTTTAACTTAAGGTGAAAAGTTCGCAGCTCTTTTGCAAGGTTTTTTATGTAAATTGAAGAGGTTAATCAGATAAGAAGGGGCCCAGAGGATGCCATAGTGGTAACTGGCTTTTGGCAAAGAGTGAAAAACAACTCCATACTTGGAGGTGGATGATGGTTTTTGTACATTACATCATGTATTTGATTTTATTTCCGCATGTATATAAACTCGCGTTTTCTGGTATGTCTGTGTGTGTGCTGCTGGAGATTCAGACGTGAAACTGTTGCCTCTGGGTCTCTCAGTCCACACCCGTCAGACGTTAAATTAAAGCTTTGTATGGTCTTAAGAATTTGTACTTTGTCTATCTTTTAAGTGAACTTTTTCAGCTGCAATCTTGAGGCACGGACCAAACTGCTGGAACTGCTCGGGTAGGCAGCCTGTTCTCCACTATGCAAAGTGCTTAACTGTATTAGCTGTGGTTTCTACATAAAGCAATTTATTTGACATTGGCACCTTTCCTTGAGGCAAGAAATAAACTGCTGGAGTAACTCAGCAAGTCTACTTCAGTTTAGTGTAGAGATACAGCATGGAAACAGGCCCTACGGCCCAATGAGTCTGCACCAACCAGCAATCACCTATACAATAGTTCTATCCTACACACTAGAGATAATTTACAGAAGCCAATCAATCTACAAACCTGAGATGGACACAAAATGCTGCAGTAACTCAGCATCTTTAGAGAGATAAAAATAGTTGGTCGGAACCCTTCTTCAGTCCAACCTGAAATATCATCTATTCTTTTTCTCCAAATATGCTGCTTGGCCCATTGAGTTACTCCAGCATTTTGTGTCTATCTTTGGTGTAAACCAGCATCGGCAGTTCGTTCTTATACAACCTACAAACCTAGGATGTGGGAGAAAACCGGAGCTCCTGAAGAAAATTCTTGCGATCGCAGAGAATGTACAATCTCTGTACAGACAGCACCCGCAGTCGGGATCGAACCCTGGTCTCTGGCGCTGTAAGGCAGCAATTCTACCACTGCCACCCTCAGTTCAGGGCAGGCAACATCTGTGGAGGTAAATAGACAGACAAGTGTCTGTCTAGCATCAGTTTGTCTGTTCCCCACAATGCAGGGAGGTCAACTGGATCAGCTGTTTTGTTTCTTGTATGGAGCAATCCCTTGCCACCTATCCTTGCCAAACAAGTCTCACAATATTTCTGTGTATATAAGCATGGTATATGTTCAGAGAGCATCTTTTCAGTCCTGTCCTAATGCAGGGTTTTGACCCAAAACATCCGCAATTCTTTTGACCCTACAGCTTCTTCCCCGCTGTTATCAGACTACTGAATGGCCCTCCCATCAACTGGAGTGTAATTCCATTCTTCCAACCTACCTCATTTCGTACATTATGCTTTTTCTCTGTAATTGTACTGTTATAAAGCTGTAAGATTATTCCCCCCCCCCCCCCCCCCCCCCGCCCCCTCCCTCTCTAGATGTGACTGCAAGTTGGGGGCTATGCGTCAGTAGATAGGGTGTTTATGGGGTAAAAGGAGCAAATTAATAATATTAATATAATATCAAGGGGGGTAATTAGCGTGAGTGCGGGGGGGGGGGGGGATAGTTAGTGTGTGTGACGCTGCATGCCGCCTCCCCCCCCACAACCGCACGTTGGGGGAACAGACCCAACGGGTCTGCACTTGGTCTAGTATATATATATATATATATATATATATATACACATAAATAAACAGATAAAGTGCACTAGGCTATTATAGTTCAGTTTGTTTGAAGTTGTGTTTAATAGTCTGATGGCTGTGGGGAAGAAGCTGTTCCTGAACCTGGATGTTGCAGATTTCAGGCTCCTGTACCTTCTACATGATGGCAGCGGAGAGGTGAGTGTGTGGCCAGTATGGTGTGGGTCCTTGATGACCTTAGCAGCCTTTTGAGGCAGAGACTGTGATAGATCCCCTCGATGGTAGGGAGGTCAGAGCCGATGATGGACTGGGCAGTGTTTACAACTTTTTGCAGCCTTTTGTACCAAGTAAGAATATCATTGTTCTATCTGGGACATATGACAATAAAACACCCTTGATAAATGCAAAAAGCTGGAGTAATTCAGCACATCAGGCAGCATCTCTGGAGAAAAGGAATGGGTGATGTTTTGGGTCAAAACACGTCTTCAGACCTGATATGTCACCTATTCCTTTTCTCCAAAAACGCTGCCGGACTTTGCTGGCTTGCACTTTACCTTGCACGAAACATTATTCCCTTTATCATATATCTATGCACTGTAAATGGGTTAGCGCGCAACAAAAAGCTTTTCACTGTACCTCAGCACACGTGACAATAAACTAATTGACCCGCTGAGTTACTCCAGCTTTTTGTGTGTATCTTCGGTTTAAAGGGGTAATGGGGAGAAGGCAGGAGAATGTGGTTTGGAGGGAAGAGATAGATCAGCCGTGATTGAATGGCGGAGTAGACTTGATGGGTCGTACGGCCTAACTCTGCTCGTATCACTTATGAAGTTATGAACTGCCTGAGGCGGCACAGTGGCGCAACTGTCGAGGTCACTGCCTCACAGCGCTAGACACCCAGGTTCGATCCTGACTCCGGCTGTTGGCTGTATGGAGTCTGTACGTTCTCCCCCGTGGGTTTTCTCCAGCATCTGCAGCAAAGATCATAGAAACCATGCCATGATCATATTGAATGGCGGTGCAGGCTCGAAGGGCCGAATGGCCTACTCCTGCACCTATTTTCTATGTAGTGTTCAATTGTCACAGGTAGCACCTACACAATAGTGAAGCCTTGTAGGAACACGAGTTTCTATGTAAACATAGAAAATAGAAACATAGAAGGCACTTGCTCTAGTATCTTTGATCTGCAGTATCTTCCAATTGCCCTTGACCCAAGCTTCAGCTCCTGTAGTATTGTTGCCCAAGACCATGGAGCTCAATGGGAGATTGGCCCCTCCCCTCCCCTCCCCCCTCTGGTCGCTGACCCCGCCCCTTTGGGAGGGGGAGGGGGAGGGGGGCGACGCCGGCGCCGGCGCCGTGCATGGCGGGATTGTGGAGGACCAGGCCGTCCGTCCGTCCCTCCGTTGGCGCCATCACCCGCAGCCGAATATCCGCGGAATAAACCCCCTCCTCCCTCCTCCCCCCGCTCGAGACGGGCCAGGATGAAGGAAGGAAGGAAGGACAAGGGATGCCGAGCCTTTGGAACGGGATAAGCGCCGGGCTCGGCGGCTCCTGGTTCATTGCCCGGAGAGCCCGTGAGGTGAGACGGCGCAGGGAATGTTCCAGAAGGCAGAGGAAGGGAGGGAGGGAATGAGTGAGGAGGGGAGAGGATCTGGTGAGGGGAGGGGAGGGGGGTGTGAGGTTCCTGTCTCCGACGGGCGCAGGCGGCGGTGGCGACGGGGCCGGCTAGGCCGCGCCGGGTAAACACTGGCCACTGCGCACGCCCGGCAAAACCTGTCTGATGAATGAATGGGATCCGGATCCAGGATTCCCCCCCCCGGCCCCCAGGCCCCCAGGCCAAGAGTGTTGTTGTTGAATTGTCACAGGTAGCACCCACACAATAGTGAAGCCTTGTAGGAACAAGAGTGTTCAATTGTCACAGGTAGCACCTACACAATAGTCAATAGGTGCAGAAGTAAGGCATTCGGCCGGCACCGCCATTCAATGTGATCATGGCTGATCATCCACAATCAGCACCTCGTTCCTGCCTTCTCCCCATATCCCCTGACTCCGCTATCTTTAAGAGCCCTATCAAGCTCTCTCTTGAAAGTATCCAGAGAACCGGCCTCCACCTGCGACAGATAATTCCACAGACTCGCAACTCTCTGTGTAAAGAACATTGAAGCTTAGTCGGAACAAGAGTTTTCAATTGTCACAGGCAGCATCCACACAATAGTGAAGCTCAGCAGACACACGAGTGTTTAATTGTCACAGGTAACACCCACACAACAGTGAAGCTTAGTAGGAACAAGAGTGTTTAATTGTGTAAGAAGGAACTGTAGATGCTGGTTTAAACCGAAGATAAGACAAAAAGCTGTAGTAACTAAGCGGGACAGCATCTCTGGAGAGAAGAAATGGGTGATTTCGGGTAGCACCCACACAACAGTGAAGTTTAGCAGAAACGAGTGTTTAATTGTTACAGGTACCGCCAACATAACAATGACTCTTAATGCACACAAGAGTGTTTAATTGTCACAGGTACCACCACTTGGAAAGAGTAGATGTGGAGAGGATGTTTCCACTAGTGAGAAGGTCTATGACTAGAATTGATAGCCTCAGAATTAAAGGATGTTCTTTTAGGAAGCAGATGAGGAGGAATTTCTTTAGTCAGAGGGTGGTGAATCTGTGGAATTCTTTGCCACAGAAGGCTGTGAAGGCAAAATCAGGGATATTTAAGCAGAGATAGATAGATTCTTGATTAGTACGAGTGGCAGAGGTTATGGGGAGAAGGCAGGAGAATGGGGTTAGGAGGGAGAGATAGATCAGCCATGATTGGTGTAGAGTTAATGGGCCAAATGGCCAAATTCTACTTTCACTTATGATCTTATGACCACAAAACAATGATTATTAATACACACAAGAATCTAGAGTGTTTAATTGTCACAGGTACCACCAACAGAACAATGACTCTTAATACAAGTCAAGTGTATAATTGTCGCAAGAATGACTAGTACAACGATGAAGCTTAGTAGACATAAAAGTGTCTAAATGTAAATGTACCACCAACACAACAATGACTTAATAGACACAGGAGTCTAGAGTGTTTAATTGCACATGTAGAAACATAGAAAATAGGGCTAACGGAATCAAAGAGCATGGCTTAAAAAAACAGGAATGGGGTACTGATTTTGGATGATCAGCCATTGCATTCAATGTGATCGTGGCTGATCATCCAAAATCAGTACCCCGTTCCTGCTTTTTCCCTATGCTCTTTGATTCCGTTAGCCCTAAGAGTTACATCTAACTCTCTTGAAAACATCCACCAACACAACAATGGCGCTTAGTAGACAGTGTTTAATTGCCACAGGTACCACAAACAACAATGAAGCTCAGTAGACACAAGAGTGTTTAATTGTCACAGGTACCTGAAATTTGATGAACGATTAAATTTAGTAGGCACAAAATGCTGGAGTAACCATCTGCAGTTCCTTCCCACACAATTAATATTAATAGACACAAGTCAAGCTTGTTTAATTGTATATGTACCAACACAGAACAATAAATCTTCGTAGTCAAGAGTGTTTAATTGTCACACGCACCACCAACAGAACAATGACTTAATAGACGCAAAATGCAGGAATAACCATCTGCAGTTCCTTATGATTCTTAGTAGACACAAGGAACTGCGGATAGACGCAAAGTGCTGGATACAAAGCGGTTCAGGCAGCATCTCTGGGTGTCATAGTGGTGCAGCGGTAGAGTTGCTGTCTATATGGAGTTTGTATGTTCTCCCTATGACAGCATGGGTTTTCTCCAAGATCATTGGTTTCCTCCCACACTCCAAAGATGTACAGGTTTGTAGGTTCGTTTGCTTGATATAAATGTAAATTTGTCCCTAGCATTTGTAGGATAGTGTTAATGGGTGGGTATCGCTGGTCGGTGGAGATGCAGTGGGCCGAAGGGTCTGTTTGCGCGCTGTATCTCTAAACTGAACGAAACTAAAAAGAATAGGTGACATTTAGGGTCGGAACCCTTCGCACCGACTAGTTTACACAAAAGGACGCAAGGTATTTGCAAAGTGCACCTCTTATTGAGGTGTATATAATCATGACAGGTATAGATTAGGTCGTCAAACAGAATTTTTTACTGAGGGTAGGGGTATCGAGAACCAGAGCACATGGGTTTAAGTTGAGGGGGGGAAATTTAATAGGAACCTGACGGGTAACCTTTTTACACAAAGGTGGGTGTATGGAACGAGCTGCCACAGGAGACTGAGGCACGTACTTTCATAACATTTCAGAGCCAATTGGACAGGTACATGGATAGGACAGATTTAGAGGGTTATGGGCTAAGCGTGGGCAGGTGGGACTAGCAGAGCTGCCAAGTAGTACGGATTTTCCACATTTTGTACGGAAATGCGATAATAATACGGATGTACGGATTTGCTTTGTAAAATACAGATTTTTTTTTAAATCGGCCCGACTTCCTGTTTCATTTTGCTGCTTAAAAAATGCACGGGTATAATAAGTCATACTGTACCTCTAAAAATTATAGCAGATTAAATCTATTAGTATTTTAAATTTCAAGATCTGGATGATTATTTTTGTAAGCTTTGATCTGCCCGTCCCGCTACAGGTTTAAACAGCGCTGTCAGTTTAGCACATGGGAATTTAAACAAAGAGCTGTCGGGTTCTAAAAATAACGCTACCAGCTGGAGCGCTATGGGCATTACACATAGCGCTATGGCCACAGCGCTATGGGTCACAGATTGTTCGGGGAGAAGGAGAGAGGGAGGGAGGGGAAAAAAAGGAAGGAGATAGGGAGAAAGAGATGAGGGAAAGGGAGGGAGAGGGAGGGAACGAGAGGAAGGAGGGAAAGAGAGCGAGGGAGCGAGAGGAAAGCTTCCAAAATGGCTTCTACATCATCATCTGATGCTAAAAGCAGGAAGCAGCCGTTCAAACAACAGTATACAATGAATACATTGTCAAGAAACGTGCATTCATTACCATCTCTTTGTATACTGCTGTTTAATAATGCAAAGTTATTCATTCTTGTACTCTTACATGGGTATGACTGCACATAAAAAACAACATTTTTTTTTAATTGGCACCGCGTAAAAATACTGATTTCCTCAGCAAAAAACTGATTTCCAGGTACTAGAATACTGAAATGCTCTGACAAAACTTGGCAGCTCTAGTGTACGTGAGGCATGTTGATCAGCGTGGGGAAGTTTCGCCGAAGGGCCTGTTTCCACCCTATATGACTCTAAACTGGATCAATTGATGGCCTTGGGCCTGTACTCACTACAGTTTAGTATGATGAGGGGGAACCTCACTGAAACTTACTGAATAGTGAAAGGTCTGGATAGAGTGAATGTGGAGATGTTTCCACTAGTGGGAGAGTCTGGGACCAGAGGGCACAGCCTCAAAATAAAGGGATGTATCTTTGGAAAGGAGATGAGGAATTACTTTAGACAGAGGGTGGTGAATCTGTAGAATTCATTGCTACAGACGGATGTGAAGGCCAAGTCATTGAGTGTTTTTAAAGCAGAGATTGACAGGCTTGTGATTATTAAGGGTTTCAAAATTTTGGGGAGAATGGCATTGAGAGGGAAAGAAAGATCAGCCATGATTGAATGAATGGCTGAGTAGACTGAATGGGCTGAATGGCCTAATTCTGCTCCAATTACTCAAGAGCTTATGAAGTAACTCAGCGGGTCAGGCAGTATCTCTGGAGAACACAGATAGATGACATGTCATGTCAGGAGCCTTCTTTAGAAGTTCAGATTGATTGCGGGGGGCTGGACAAATCATGGCTGGCAATAAAGGTGTGGCGGGGTTCCCTGATAGGCAGATTACATTTAGTTTGCAACTATGTATTTCTTTTGAATACACACTTGCTTCTATCTCTAGCCTTTGTCCAACAACCTGTCTAGCAGGGAATCTCCTTGCCTGAGATCTTCTGTTGCAGGCGGGATTTGTTTGGCCCCTGTTCACTCTTCCAGTTTTTATTCCTGCTAGGAAAAAAGCTTACCATAGAAATTCATAGCTGAGGTTAATCTTGTGTAGTGTTTAATAACCTGATGGTTGTTGAGAAGAAGCTGTTCTGGAACCTGGTTGTTAAGTCTGAAGGTTTGGATGAGGGGATTGAAGGCTTTGTGGATTTGGATGAACGGATTGAAGTCTTTGTGGCCAAGTTTGCAGATGATATGAAAATAGGCGGAGGGGCAGGTGATGTAGAGAAAGCATGGACTCTGCAGAAGGACTTGGACAGATTGGGAAAGTGGACAGAGAAGTGGCAGATGGAATATAGTGCAGCAAAGTGTGGAGTCATGCATTTTGGTAGTAGGAGAGGTGCAAAGGAACTTGGGAGTGCTGGTGCAAGATTCCCAAAAAGTCAATTTACAAGTCATATTGGTAGTAAAGAAAGCCAGTGCAATGCCAGCATTTATGTCATGAGGTCCAGAATACAAAATGCTGGTCAGGCCGCATTTGGAGTATTGTGAGCAATTTTGTGCACCAAGTTGAGGCCCAGGGAGCCGTTGGTGCGAGGGGAGGAGTACCTGCGCTGTAAGTATAAAATACATCGCGGGGCTTGCTTTCACAGAGGCCCAGGGAGCCGTTGGTGCGAGGGGAGGAGTACCTGCGCTGTAAGTATAAAATACATCGGGGCTTGCTTTCACAGAGGCCCAGGGACCTGACACCAAAATCGGCAACGTTCCAGAGAAGGAGTCTGGTGGAAGCCTCTGATTGGTGGAAGAGGACCGGGTTTACATTTTAACATTTCTGCCTTCAGGTTAAGGATTCTGGGAGTTAAGGATTCTGGGAGTTAAGTGTACAGTATTTATTAGTATTTATTAGTAAAGTTTAAAGGATAAAATTTTGTGTTTTTTAATATTTAATATAGAGTTAATTTGGGAGTAAGATATGTCAGTGGAGATTGGCCCCGTGGTTTGCTCAGCCTGCAACATGTGGGAGATCAGGGATAAGGTCGGTGTCCCTGGTGACTACGTTTGCAGGAAGTGTGTACAGCTGCAGCTCCTGGCAGACCGCATTGAACGATTGGAACTGCGGCTGGATTCATACTGGAGCATCCACGATGCTGAGAAAGTCGTGGATAGCACGTACAGCGAGTTGGTCACACCGCAGGTAAAAGGTAAGAGGACAGAAAGGGAACGGGTGGCCAATAGCCAGCAAAGCAGTAGGCAGGTAGTGCAGGAGTCTCCTGCGGTCATCTCCCTCCTAAACAGGTATACCATTTTGGATACTGTTGAGGGAGATGGCTCATCAGGGGAATGCAGCAGCAGCCAAGTTCATGGCACCATGGGTGGCTCTGCGGCACATGAGGGGGGGGGGGGGGGGGGGGGGGGAAGAGTGGAAGGGCAATAGTAATAGGGGATTCAATTGTCAGGGGAATAGATAGGCGTTTCTGCGGCCGCAAACGAGACTCCAGGATGGTATGTTGCCTCCCTGGTGCAAGGGTCAGGGATGTCACTGAACGGCTGCAGAACATTCTGGAGGGGGAGGGTGAACAGCCAGTTGTCGTGGTGCATATTGGCACCAACGATATAGGTAAAAAAAGGGATGAGGTCCTACAAGATGAATTTAGGGAGCTAGGAGATAAACTTAAAAGTAGGACCTCAAAGGTAATAATCTCTAGATTACTACCAGTACCACGGGCCAGTCAGAGTAGAAATAGGAGGATATTGCAGATGAATACGTGGCTTGAAAAATGGTGCAAGGGGGAGGGATTCAAATTTTTAGGGCATTGGAACCAGTTCTGGGGGAGGTGGGACCAGTACAAACAGGACGGTCTGCACCTGGGCTGGAATGGAACCAATGTCCTTGGGGGAGTGTTTGCTAGTGCTGTCGGGGAGGATTTAAACTAATGTGGCAGGGGGATGGGTACAAGAGCAGAGAGGCAGGGGGTGTAAAATGAGGGTAGAAGCAATAGGTAGCAAGGTGAAAAGTAAAAGTGGCAGGCAGACAAAACCAGGGCAAAAATCAAAAAGGGCCACTTTTCAACATAATTGTATAAGGGGTAAGAGCGTTGTAAAAACAAGCCTGAAGGCTTTGTGTCTCAATGCAAGGAGTATTCGTAATAAGGTGGATGAGTTGAACGTGCAGATAGCCATTAATGATTATGATATAGTTGGGATCACGGAGACATGGCTCCAGGGTGACCAAGGCTGGGAGCTGAACATCCGGGGATATTCAATATTCAGGAGGGATAGAGAGAAGGGAAAAGGAGGTGGGGTAGCGTTGCTGGTTAAAGAGGAGATTAACGCAATGGAAAGGAAGGACATTAGTTTGGAGGATGT
The DNA here is from genome assembly GCF_010909765.2 of Amblyraja radiata. Taxonomy (NCBI): domain Eukaryota; kingdom Metazoa; phylum Chordata; class Chondrichthyes; order Rajiformes; family Rajidae; genus Amblyraja; species Amblyraja radiata. Next base: position 4,018,944 of record NC_045961.1, on the reverse strand, counting down.
GGAATCGATATGGGTAGAGCTGTGAAACACTAAGGGCAGAAAACGCTGGTGGGTGTTGTGTACCGGCCACCTAACAGTAGGAGTGAAGTTGGAGATGGTATCAAACAGGAAATTAGAAATGCGTGCGACAAAGACAAAACAGTTATAATGGGTGACTTCAATCTACATATAGATTGGGTGAATCAAATTGGCAGGGGTGCTGAGGAAGAGGATTTCTTGGAATGTATGCGGGATAGTTATCTAAATCAACATGTAGAGGAACCAACGAGAGAGCAGGCTATTTTAGACTGGGTATTGAGTAATGAGGAAGGGTTAGTTAGCAGTCTTGTTATACGTGCCCCCTTGGGCAAGAGTGACCATAATATGGTTGAGTTCTTCATTAGGATGGAGAGTGACATTGTTAATTCAGAAACAATGGTTCTGAACTTAAAGAAATATACCTTGAGGGTATGAGACGTGAATTGGCCAAGATTGACTGGCAATTAATTCTAAAAGGGTTGACGGTGGATATGCAATGGAAGACATTTAAAGACTGCATGGATGAACTACAAAAATTGTTCATCCCAGATTGGCAAAAGAATAAATCAGGGAAGGTAGTGCATCCGTGGATAACAAGGGAAATCAGGGATAGTATCAAAGCGAAGGATGATGCGTACAAATTAGCCAGAAAAAGCAGCATACCAGAGGACTGGGAGAAATTCAGAGACCAGCAGAGGAGGACAAAGGGCTTAATTAGGAAAGGAAAAATAGATTATGAAAGAAAACTGGCAGGGAACATAAAAACTGACTGCAAAAGTTTTTATAGATATGTGAAAAGAAAGAGATTAGTTAAAACAAATGTAGGTCCCTTGCAGTCAGAAACAGGTGAGTTGATCATGGGGAACAAGGATATGGCGGACCAATTGAATAACTACTTTGGTTCCGTCTTCACTAAGGAAGACATAAATAATCTGCCGGAAATAGCAGGGGACCGCGCGGGTCAAAGGAGTTGGAGGAATTGAGTGAAATCCAGGTTAGTCGGGAAGTGGTGTTGGGTAAATTGAATGGATTAAAGGCCGATAAATCCCCAGGGCCAGATAGGCTGCATCCCAGAGTACTTAAGGAAGTAGCTCCAGAAATAGTGGATGCATTAGTAATAATCTTTCAAAACTCTTTAGATTCTGGAGTAGTTCCTGAGGATTGGCGGGTAGCAAACGTAACCCCACTTTTTAAGAAGGGAGGGAGAGAGAAAACGGGGAATTACAGACCAGTTAGTCTAACATCGGTAGTGGGGAAACTGCTAGAGTCAGTTATTAAAGATGGGATAGCAGCACATTTGGAAAGTGGTGAAATCATTGGACAACGTCAGCATGGATTTACGAAAGGTAAATCATGTCTAAATTTTTCGAGGATGTAACTAGTAGCGTGGATAGAGGAGAACCAGTGGATGTGGTGTATCTGGACTTCCAGAAGGCTTTCGACAAGGTCCCACATAAGAGATTAGTATACAAACTTAAAGCACACGGCACTGGGGGTTCAGTATTGATGTGGATAGAGAACTGGCTGGCAAACAGGAAGCAAAGAGTAGGAGTAAACGGGTCCTTTTCACAATGGCGGGCAGTGACTAGTGGGGTACCGCAAGGCTCAGTGCTGGGACCCCAGCTATTTACAATATATATTAATGATCTGGATGAGGGAATTGAAGGCAATATCTCCAAGTTTGCGGATGACACTAAGCTGGGGGGCAGTGTTAGCTGTGAGGAGGATGCTAGGAGACTGCAAGGTGACTTGGATAGGTTGGGTGAGTGGGCAAATGTTTGGCAGATGCAGTATAATGTGGATAAATGTGAGGTTATCCATTTTGGTGGCAAAAACAGGAAAGCAGACTATTATCTAAATGGTGGCCGATTAGGAAAAGGGGAGATGCAGCGAGACCTGGGTGTCATGGTACACCAGTCATTGAAAGTAGGCATGCAGGTGCAGCAGGCAGTGAAGAAAGTGAATGGTATGTTAGCTTTCATAGCAAAAGGATTTGAGTATAGGAGCAGGGAGGTTCTACTGCAGTTGTACAGGGTCTTGGTGAGACCACACCTGGAGAATTGCGTACAGTTTAGGTCTCCAAATCTGAGGAAGGACATTATTGCCATAGAGGGAGTGCAGAGAAGGTTCACCAGACTGATTCCTGGGATGTCAGGACTGTCTTATGAAGAAAGACTGGATAGACTTGGTTTATACTCTCTAGAATTTAGGAGATTGAGAGGGGATCTTATAGAAACGTACAAAATTCTTAAGGGGTTGGACAGGCTAGATGCAGGAAGATTGTTCCCGATGTTGGGGAAGTCCAGGACAAGGGGTCACAGCTTAAGGATAAGGGGGAAATCCTTTAAAACCGAGATGAGAAAAACTTTTTTCACACAGAGAGTGGTGAATCTCTGGAACTCTCCGCCACAGAGGGTAGTTGAGGCCAGTTCATTGGCTATATTTAAGAGGGAGTTAGATATGGCCCTTGTGGCTAAGGGGATCAGAGGGTATGGAGAGAAGGCAGGTACGGGATACTGAGTTGGATGATCAGCCATGATCATATTGAATGGCGGTGCAGGCTCGAAGGGCCGAATGGCCTACTCCTGCACCTAATTTCTATGTTTCTATATCTGAGGAAGGATGTGCTGGCCCTAGAGAGGGTCCAGAGGAGGTTTACAAGAATGATCCCAGGAATGAGTGGTTGAACATATGATGAGTGTTTGATGGCACTGGGATTGCACTACCGAGGGCTAACGGGATCAAGGGATATGGGGAGAAAGCGGGAACAGGGTACTGATTCTGGATGATTAGTCATGATCATTTTGAATGGTGGTCCTGGCTCGAAGAGGACTTTTTCACCCAGAAAGTTGTGAATCTGGAATTCTATGCCACAGAGGCAGTGGAGGCCAATTCACTGTATGTTTACAAGGGCCAAATGGCCTACTCCTGCACCTAATTTCTATGTTTCTATGCTAGAACTAGGGGTCTCAGTCCCAGAATTAAAAGACGTTCCTTTAGGAAGGAAATTAGGAATTTCTTCAGTTAAAGGGTGGTGAATCTGCAGAATTATTTCCCCCAAAAGACTGTGGAGGCTGTCAATGGATATTTTTTAAGGCAGAGTTAGATAGATTCTTGATTTGTATGGGCGTTAAGGGTTATAGGGAGAAGGCAGGAGAATGGGGTTAGGAGGGAAAGGTAGATCAGCCATGATTGAATGCGGTGTAGACTTGATGGGCCAAATGACCTAATTCTGCTCCTATCACTTATGACCCTGTGAACTTATGGCGTCGACCCGAAACATCGCCTAATCCTTTTCTTCAGAGATGCTGCCTGACCTGCTGAGTCACTCCAGCCTTTTGTGTCTATCTTCGATTTAAGTGCGCATCTGCAGTTCCTTCCTACACGGTTAAGTCAACAGTGTTTGATTGTCATATACATTGCCAACGGTACAATGAAATTCTTACTTGCAGCAGTATAATAGGACTGTGAATGTAATATATAATATACCAAAAAAAAAATAACCGCAATGATAGTGTAAAAAAATTCAAATCCTTATTACAACCAAAGACTGCTCACAGTATATACAGTGCCCTCCATAATGTTTGGGACAAAGACCCATCATTTATTTATTTGCCTCTGTACTCCACAATTTGAGATTTGTAATAGAAAGAAAAATCACATGTGGTAAAAGTGCACATTGACAGATGTTAATAAAGGCCATTTTTATACATTTTGATTTCACCATGTAGAAATTACAGCTGTGTTTATACATAGTCCCCCCCCCCATTTCAGGGCACCATAATGTTTGGGACACATGGCTTCATGGGTGTTTGTAATTGCTCAGGTGTGTTTAAATGCCTCCTTAATGCAGGTATAAGAGAGCTCCCAGCATCTAGTCTTTCCTCCATTCTTTCCATCACCTTTGGAAACTTTTATTGCTGTTTATTAACATGAGGACCAAAGTTGTGCCAATGAAAGTCAAATAAGCCATTATGAGTGAGAAACAAGAATAAAACTGTTAGAGATATCAGCCAAACCTTAGTCTTACCAAAAGCAACTGTTTGGTACATCATTAATAAGAAAGAGAACGCTGGTGAGCTTACTAATCGCAAAGGGACTAGCAGGCCAAGGAAGACCTCCACAGCTGATGATAGAAGAATTCTCTCTATAATAAAGAAAAATCCCCAAACACCTGTCCGACAGATCAGAAACACTCTTCAGGAATAAGGTGTGGATTTGTCAATGACCACTGTCCGCAGAAGACCTCATGAACAGAAATGCAGAGGCTACACTGCAAGATGCAAACTACTGGTTAGCTGCAGAAATAGGATGGCCAGGTTACAGTTTGCCAAGAAGTACTTAAAAGAGCAACCACAGTTCTGGAAAAAAGGTCTTGTGGACAGATGAGACGAATATTAACACATCAGAGTGACGGCAAGAGCAAAGTATGGAAGAGGGAAGGAGCTGCCCAAGATCCAAAGCATACCACCTCATCTGTGAAACACGGTGGTGGGGGTGTTATGGCCTGGGTATGTATGGCTGCTGAAGGTATTGGCTCACTTATCTTCATTGATGATACAACTACTAATGGTAGTAACATAATGAATTCTGAAGTAGACACATCCTATCTGCTCAAGTTCAAACATGCCTCAAAACTCATTGGCCGGCTGTTCATTCTACAGCAGGACAATGATCCCAAACATACTGCTAAAGCAAAGGAGTTTTTCAAAGCTAAAAAATGGTCAATTCTTGAGTGGCCAAGTCAATCATCCGATCTGAACCCAATTGAGGATGCCTTTTATATGCTGATGAGAAAACTGAAGGGGACTAGCCCCCAAAACAAGCATAAGATAAAGATGGCTGCAATACAGGCCTGGCAGAGCATCACCAGAGAAGACACCCAGCAACTGTTTGTAGTGTTCAAGAGTCAGATGGTTGTTGGGAGGAAATTCTTCTTGAACCAGGTTGTTACGGTTATTAGACTCCTGTACCTTCCCAAAGGAAGGATGAAATTAGAGCATGGCCAGGGTGGTATGGGTCTTTGATTGGGGCCGTGTTTTCAAGGCAGGGTCTCGTATGATTGTGCGCCGATTAGTACATGTGATGAACCAGGCAGTGTTTACTTAGCAGAGTTATAGACCGGTACAGCACGGAAATTGGCTCCTTGGCCCACTTTTTCTACACCTATCAAACTAGTAGACCCATTTGGCCAATATCCCGCTTAAATATTACTATCTGCATCTCTAGCCAAATGTCTTTTAAAAGTCGAAAATGTATCTGCTTCTGTAGCTTCTCTTGGCAGCTCATTCCAGTTTTATTCTGCACTGCACAGATCAGTCTGTAGTGAGCAGATTCTTACCTTTTTTTTATTGGCTTTCAGGAAATCCTCAAGTATAGAAGCATGGTTTTTAAATAAACCTTAAACTCACAATCTCAGTGCTGATTTAGAACAACTTTAAATTTCCAGGCAGGTTTTAAGCCGTGAACTGGCTTCTCAAATCGCTGCAAACCGTGTTGTGAAGAGATTCCTATAGTGCTTTTAGATAAACTTCCATGTTTTAAACGGTGGGCAAAGAAAGAATGGTGATATATTCAACTCTGTTGAATGAAGTGACGGAGTGCAATTGATGTCATTCTCACATGCCTTCCACTCGTGTTCATCCAGGTGCTATAAACACTACTTTGCAAAGTAAAAAGTACCGTTGGAATGTTGATAGGAATTTTTTGTGTTGTAATATTACATTTATTTGTTATTGATTAGAATGGGTGTCAGGGGTTATGGGGAGAAGGCAGGAGAATGGGGTTGAGAGGGAAAGATCAGCCATGATTGAATGGCGGTGCAGACATAATGGGCCGAATGGCGTAATTCTGCTCCCATCGCTTATGAACTTATTTATCGTATCTTAGTTCAAATTCTTTTCTAGATACAGCCTCTGTCAAACAAGATGCCATACTGCTGCTGGTATTTGTTTTATGAATCTTATGAAACCGGTGTGCAACATTTATTGGCGCATCATTTGTTTTACTGAAATAATTGTAACACTGAAGGAGTGTTTTAATGTTAAGTTGATTGTCCGAGATGATTTGCAATTTCTCTTTCACATGTTAAAGTACATCAGAAAAACAGATTCTTGCAATTTTACTCAAAAAGATGATGTTTGCTATTATTTAATTCTTATAATTCATATGGATACTTCTATTCCAAATGTTATGTGGCAGAGTAATTAAAACTCACTCTTTTCCCCATTGGTTGCAGAGTTAGGCCGACCCTGTAGGACGTCACCCATCGCTATGCCTGCTGTTTGGCCGACTCTTCTGGATCTCAGCAGGGATGAGTGCAAAAGAATACTCCGAAAGCTTGGTAGTCAAGTTTGCTGTTTATTTCATATTCGCATGCAATCTTCAGAGATACTTAGAACAGTACGTCAGAGGAACAGGCCCTTCATCCCACACTGCTGGTTGTGGGCTAGATGATAACGAGTTATACAGACAGAAACTCAACAGGACAACAGTGAAACTAGTACAACGACTCGGGTGGGTGAGGGACGGAGAGAGAGGGGATGCAAGGGTCACTTGAAGTTAGAGAAATCAAATATACCGCTGGGTTGTAAGCTGCCCTAGTGAAATATGAGGCGCTGTTCCTCAGCTCCACCTTTCCTTGATCATCTATACTTTTTGCATATTTTTCATTCGTTTGTTCTATATCTCTATAAACTAACTTGAACTTGAACTTGAACTATCTCTATCACCGTCCATATTTCTTGTTTTCCCTTTCCCCTGACTCCTAGTCTGAAGAAGGGTCTCGATCCGAAACGTCACCTATTCCTTTTTCCAGTGATGCTGCCTGGCCTGCTGAGTTACCCCAGCCTTTTGTGTCTATGTTTGGTGTAAACCAGCATCTACAGTTCCTTCCTGCATGTGATAGGTGGATATAGGTGAGGGTTTTTTACTTTATAGGTGGATGGTTGGACAAAGGTCAACCATCAAAGATGAAGTTGGACAACAATGACGAGACAAAGTGAAAGATAGGATAGAAGAGGTGCAAATTGGAGTAGTGAATTGTTTTCTCCATTTTGGAAAATTGCACAATAGATTTTGTCATATTTCTTGCGTATGATCAGGTATGATCAGCAAATAGTTCTGTTTCATTAAGTATGCTCAAGTCCTGAGGTTTGCCACAATAGGCTATTTGGATGTTACAAATTCTAAAGGCCCTGTCCCACTTACGTGTCCGTGGCACGCAAATTACGCGATCTCGTCGTCGCGTTGAGGCATACGGGCATCGTGTGGCGGCGCGGGGCTGTCCCACTGAGAAGCGTGGAGGGGTATGGAGTTGTGAGCGGTATCGCACGGCACTCCGAAATTTTGTAGCGAACGAAATCTTCGCGCGCCGCCGGCTTGTTGTGTAACTGACGGCCAAAGTGGGACAGGCCCAAGACCCTGGCGCGACATAACGTCTCGCTTCCAACAGCAGCAGAAGCAGGTAAACGATCGCCGAGCTCGGCCTGGGGCTCACTGGCGTTGCGGTCCGGATCCACCCCCACTTCTACTGCCAGAGCGGGGCCAAGAAAATTGAAGGTAGACACAAAATGCTGGAGTAAATCAGCGGGACCGGCAGCATCTCTGGAGAGAAGGAATGGATGATGTTTCGGGTCAAGACCCTTCTTTCAGACTGAAGAAGAGTCTCGACCCGAAACATCACCCATTGCTTCTCTCCAGAGATGCTGCCGGTCCCTTAAAGCATGAAACCAGACCCTCCGGTCCAACTTGCCCTTGCCAACCAAGATGGCCCATATCCCTCTTAGCATTTCCTATCCAGCTGCATTTCAGTAATAATTAATTCTCATATGTACTGATTACGGCCGACTGGTGGCCAGGGCTCTGGACCTCCGGCTTGGCCGGAGCCGGCAAATCCGTTCCCATAGCTGACTTTGCGGACTGATGTCTCGGCCCGGGCGCACCTTTCCTGAACTGTTCGCAAAATGCATAAACCAGAACGTCTCAGGAAATAAGGGTGCCGTAAAATCTTTGATGTGCCTGTATTTAAACTAAAAATCAGAAATATGGATGGAAGATAATCCTTCGGAAAAGACAGTATAACAATATACAATTTCTCGGATGGACAGTAAGTGTGTAGATTACAAATATGATTTTCCTTTTCCTTTTATTCTAGAACTCGAAGCTTATGCTGGTGCTATCAGTGCATTCCGTGCACAAGGTGACCTTACAAAGGAAAAGAAGGACCTTCTTGGAGAATTGGCCAAAGTTCTTAGGTAAATTATATTAAAAGATAAAATATTTAAGTTCTGTGTTCTCAATTGGTGTACCTTTTTACTGATCCTATCCCCAGTCTTATTTGTTTAGTTTAGTTCATTATTGCCACATGTACAGTGGAAAATGTTTGCCTGCATGTTATCTAGTCAATGAAAAGACCATCACTGAACACAATCAAGCCGTCCATAGTGCACAGATGAAGGATACAGCATTTAATTCAAGATAAAGCCCAAATAAAGATAGTTCAGCGGTCTCCAATGGAGTAGAGGGGAGGTCAGGACAAACACTCTAGCTGAAGACCGTTCAGTTGCTGGGAAGAAACTGTCCCTCAATCTGGAGGTGTGAATTTTCACACATCTGTACTTCTTGCCTGATGGGAGATGGGAGAAGACGGAGTGACTGTGTTAGACTGGTCCATGTTTATGCTGGTGTAGATGGAGTCAATGGAAAGGAGGCCGGTTGCGTGACCTGGGCTATGTCCACAACTTTGCCGTGAGAATGTATTTTTACTTTTGCTTGTCTCGACGCCCTTGATTTGGGTTAAGTCTTTTAAAGAGTAGGGATCAGGAACAATAGACATAAAATTAAAGTGATTGACAAAAGAATCTAAACTAGGAGTCCCGACCCAAAATGTCACCTATCCATTTTGTCCAGAGATGCTGCCTGACCCAGTGAGTTACCACAGCTTTTTGTGTCTATGTTCAGAATCAAAAGTAGTGTCAGCAAAAGGCTATTTGTGCAGTAAATGTTTGGGATCTGGAATGCACTGTTGATGGGGATGTTCTGTTGAAAAGAGGACCAAGATAATACTTGTAAGGGAAAACAATCTAAATGGGTGAGAACATGTATTGTCTTTTATGCAGCACTTCCCAAGACATTTCCAATGAGCATTATTAATCAAATTTGAGAAACCAGAGGAAGAATGTATTGGGGTGATTTATGGAAGGTGGAAATATGGAAAATGGCCATTTTACCACCCCTGTATAATTGGAGATCACCAAAGCTTGTTTGCCAAGAGGTGGGAAGCTGGAGGCGATAGATAGAATTGAGGGAAAAAATGGTACTGTGAGACCAGGTGCCAATAGTCTCAGTTGGAATGGGGGGTTTTTTTCCCCCTGATTTCTTACTGAATTTTTCTTTTCAAAGAGATGCAGTTCCTTGCCCAGAGTAAGGGAATCAAGAACCAGAAGACACAGGTTTAAGGTGAGGGGGGAACGATTTTAATAGGAATCTGAGGGATAACTTTTTCACACAAAAGGTGATGGGTGTATGGAATGAGCTGCCTGGAGAGGTAGTTGAGGCAGGTACTATCGTAACATTTAGACAGGTACATGAATAGGACAGGTTTAGAGGGATATAGGCTCTATGCAGGCAGGTGGGACTACTGTGTTGGTCGGTGCAGGCATGCTTTTGCTGAAGGGCATGTTTCCATGCTGTATGACTGACTCTAGAATTAATAAATGAATAGAAGAATGTAAGGTGACCACTAATTGACAAAGGGTGAAAGAAGTTTCACAGAGAAGCACTGGAATGGTCAATACAACCTCAATTTCAGGGAATGCTGATGATTTTCTTTCCCCTACAACAGCATTTCAACAGAACGCCATCGTGCTGAAGTTCGAAGGGCCGTTAACGATGAGAGGCTGATGACTATTGCACATCAGTAAGTTTATCTGCAATATTTGAATTTGTTTTCTTAAGAATTTACTTTAATCTTTTTTGCTTGCGTTGTATTATCCACTACTTTGATTTCCCAAAACCTAGTGTTCAGCACAGATATTATAGGCCACGGAGCCTGCCCCTGCATTCCATTAATCTATGTTCTATGTTTTTAACACATAGTATCATCACCTTGTTTACAGTGGGAACTGCAAATGAAGACACATTTAGTATTGAATCTTGCAGTTATTCTAACACATGTGGTTTTTGTAGCCATCCAATTTAGATCATGTGTTCCATGTGTGAAATTTGGCTGAATGCAATTGCCTTTTTATTTGACAGGAACTTACAAGTTCTATGTATATCAAGTAAGTCTAGACAGTGAATATTGATTTGATTTGATAGAATTCTTGCGGGCGGGGGGGGGGGGGGGGGGGTGATTATAGTTGATCCTATTTGTGCACACTACGTTATCCAGAAAAGGCTTCTAGACTGTTTCCTGTACAGAGATGAATCCGATTACCAGCGTTAACATTTCAGGGTGAAGACCTTTCATCACACATACAGTGCCATTAAGTTATTGCCCTATTGACAAATGATCTTTTTAAACCTGGAAAGTTATATGTCTAAAGAAGGGTTCCGACGCAAAACATCACTTATTATTTTTCTCCAGAGATGCTGCCTGACCTGCGGAGTTACTCCAGCATTTTGTGTCTTATCTTCGGTATAAACCAGCACCTGCAGTTCCTTTCTTCACGTTAACTCAGTTTCTGTTCCACAGATGTTGCCATACTTGCTGAGTGATTCCAGCATTTTCTGCTTTAATTCCCATTTACGTGCGTGTCAATTCCCTCAATGCCTTAGAAGCTAGTAATCCTTGTATCAATGTAGATTGAGCATCCACAGCCCTCTGGAGAATTCTGAACATTTAGATTTAGCTTTTAGCTTTCTTTCTTCATTGAAGTTAACAACTCGCTCTTTCTGAATGTGTCGCTTCATTGCAGCATACGCAGTTTGGCTTCGGGGACATAAACCTTTCCCAGGTGTTTGCTTTTGAATACTCAGATGTACAAGGAATAGAGGGATATGGATTACATACAGGCAAAAGGATTGGGTCTGAAGAAGGGTCTCGACCTGAAACATCACCCACTCCTTCTCCAGAGATGCTCCAGCTTTTTGTGTTTATCTTCAGTTTAATTTGGCATCATGTTTGGCACAGACGTCGTGGGCCAAAGGGCTTCTTCCTGTGCTGTACTGTTCCATGAAATGCATCTCTCTATGATGGCACAGGCAGGAAAAATAAATAAGCTTTGGGCTGCATTTTACATCGCAGATGCTTTTTAGTTTAGAGATACAGTACGGAAACAGTCTCCTGCGGCCCACCGTGTCCGCACCGACCAGCGATCCCCCCACATTAACACTACAACACTACCCTACTAAGGGACAATTTAACATTTATACCAAGCCAATTAACCTACAAATCTGTATGTCTTTGGAGTATGGGTGGATCGAACACGGGTCTCTGGCGCTGTAAACATAGAAACATAGAAAATAGGTGCAGGAGTAGGCCATTCGGCTCTTCGAGCCAATATAATGGCTGATCATCCAGAATTAGTGCCCTGTTCCTGCTTTCTCCCCATATCCCTTGATTCCGTTAGTCCAAAGAGCTGTATCCAACCCCCTCTTGAATACATCCAGTGAATTGGCCTCCACTGCCTTCTTTGGCAGAGAATTCCACAGATTCACAACTCTGGGTGAAAAAGTTTTTCCTCATCTCAGTCCAAAATGGCCTACCCCTTATTCTTAAACTGTGACCCCTGGTTCTGGACTCCTCCAACATCAGGAACATTTTTCCTGCATCTGGCCTGTCCAATAATTTTATATGTTTCTACAAGATCGCCTCTCATCCTTCTAAATTCCAATGAATATAAGCCCAGTCAATCCATTCTTTCATCATATATCAGTCCCACCATCCCGGGAATTAATCCTGGTGAACCTACCCTGCACTCCCTCAATAGCAAGAATGTCCTTCCTCAAACTAGGAGACCAAAATTGCACACAATACTCCAGGTGTGGTCTCACCAGGGCCTGGACATCTGTACAACGGAATTAGGACCTCCTTGCTCCTATAATCAAATCCTCTCGCTATGAAGGCCGTAAGGCAGTAGCCACTATGCCACTGTGAAGCCCTAATTAGGGCGATTTGGGAAACGATTCTCCCGAGTCAGTCCATGCAGTAAAATCTAGAGATGCAAGTTTCAAGCTTTAAAATAAGAGTACATTACATTCTCCTCTCTTTTGGCTTCATTTTTCCATATTAGGTGTTCTCTGCTCATGCAAAGGAAATATTTTGTTGGGAAGAATCCTCTTGTTCGGTTCAAACAATAAAGTTTGAGAAGGAGGTGACCCTGAATTTCTGAAGTGTCAGAGGTGAACACTTCAGAATACCATAATAGATAAATGATTTGAGGGCCACGGTACTGGTTTCTTGCCTGATGCAAAACTTCTGAAATATACTCTTACGTCTATGCACGGATTTGGTCAGATGGTGTTACCTGCTTCAGAGCCCTTCTTTCCGACTGTGTTAATTTTCTGCTCTGTGCCAGCTGCTGCTCCTTGTTCTGTGATGTGCCATTTCATAATTTTTTGTGCTTTGGTCTTTTGTGTTTTCTTTTCCATTCAGATTCAGATTCAAACTTTATTGTCATTGTGCAGTGTACAGTACAGAGACAAACGAAATGCAGTTAGCATCTCCCTAGAAGAGTGACATAGAATATGAACAATAAATAAATATATTTACGTGCATACAGTCATAGTAGTGCAATTTTTTTTTCTGGTGGAAGGAGTGTTCGGGGGTGGTGATTGGCAATCACCGAGGTACAGTGTTGAGTAATGTAACAGCCACAGGGAAGAAGCTGTTTCTGGACCTGCTGGTCCGGCAACGGAGAGACCTGTAGTGCCTCCCGGATGGGAGGAGGGTAAACAGTCTGTGGTTGGGGTGAGAGCAGTCGTTGACGATGCTGAGCACCCTTTGCAGACATCGTTTGCTTTGGACAGACTCAATGGAGGGGAGTGAGGAACCGGTGAAGTGTTGGGCAATTTTCACCACCCTCTGCAGTGCTTTCAGGTCGGAGACAGAGCATTTGCCATACCATACTGTGATACAGTTGGTAAGGATGCTCTCGATGGTGCAGCGGTAGAAGTTCACCAGAATCTGAAGAGACAGATGGACCTTCTTCAGTCTCCTCAGGAAGAAGAGACGCTGGTGAGCCTTCTTGACCAGAGTTGAGGTATTGTGGGTCCAAGAGAGGTCATCGGAGATGTTGACCCCCAGAAACCTGAAGCTGGAAACACGTTCCACCTCCGTCCCGTTAATATGGATGGGGGTGTGAGTGCCGCCCCTAGAGTCTACAATGAGCTCCTTGGTCTTCTTGGAGTTAAGGGCCAGGTTGTTGTCAGCGCACCATGCTGCTAGGAGCTGGACCGCCTCCCTTCATTGGTTTTGAAAGAAGTTCAAATCATAGTTAGAAGGTTGTGTGTGTGTGTGTGTGTGTGTGTGAGAGAGATGGGTCGTACTGATGAGAAAATGAAGGTTAATTAGGGCACCTTTACAGCTAATCTCATTTTGGGTTTTTTTTTGTGATTAATTTTATGTTGGGGGGGGGGGGGACTTTTCATCTTTAACCTTTTCTTGATGGAGTGCAATTGCAAAGAAAAATACTTGGTTCACACTGAGATGAGGAACTAATAAAGCATTGAAGATATGAAGAAGAAATAATTGCAAGCTTGATATAAACTTTGTTATGATATATCAAAATGTCCAAGAACGTCAAACAGGTGGTTATTTAAATTTGCTTTTGATGATCAACATTTCTAAGGTGTGTAAAAAACAAAGTTGTTGGTTGCATTGAATAAAAACATTGTGTATACATTATACTTGCAGCATGTCTGGGCCTAACAGCTCGGCTGAATGGTCCATTGAAGGTCGTCGACTTGTCCCCCTTATGCCCAGGCTGGTTCCTCAGACAGCATTCACAGTGACAGCGAACGCTGTAGCTAATGTAGCAGCTCTCCATAATGCCACTCTTCCATCACCAGCTGAAACTGGTAACAAAGAAGGTGAGCTTCTTCTGTTGTGTCCCGGAAGATTACTTTAATGTCATTCATTTTAAAAACTAAGAAACAGCCTGCCTTTGAAAGAGGAGGGTATCCAAGATGATGTAGTTGAATGTGATGCTGACAAGTGCTGAAGGAATTCCGATCAAGCCCAAATTGATGCAGTGTTGCGGTAAAGCCACAGACTATACAGCCAGGAAGCAGGTCCTTCAGCCGAACCCGTCCATGCTGACCGAGTTGCTTAACCGAGCTAGTCGTACTTCCCTCCACCTGGCCCACATCCCTCCAACCTTTTGTATCCATGCACCTGTTCAAGTGTTTCTCAACCCTCTGATTCTTACTTACTGGCCAATTTGTTTAGCTCACCCCAGATGCCATGTCACCAAACCTTCCAAACCAGCACACCACATGGCACCTGGTCAGAGGCCTTGCTAAAGTCCATGTGGACAATACCTACTGAACTACCCTCATCAATCTTCTTGGTCATCTCTTCAAATAAAAATCTCGAATCAGTTGGTGAGGCAAGACTTCCCAGGCTCAAAATCGTGCTGACTGGCCATCATTAGTTCTTGCCTTTCTAATTGCTATTTCTCAATGCAAACCCCATCCTCTCTATCCTTCTTCTCTATCCCTCCTGTAGTATTTGTACCCTCATCATTAAGCTGCCAGTTCTGTCTCTCAGCCATGTTTCTGTAAGCGCTATAATATCCCAGTTCCATGTTCATAACTGCGCCTTGAGTTCATCTGCTTTACCATTTGGGCCACTTGTATTGAAATAAATACAGTAAACCATTAGATTTCCCTGCCATGCTCTTGTCTGTCCTGTTTATTATTGCCTCAACCTTCTATCTACCTCGCTACTAGGGGTCTCAACCTCTGACCAGACGAGTAGCTCTAGCGAATCTCCCTGCTATGGTATGATCCCCCTCCAGTTCAGGTGCAATCCCTCCCTCTTGAACACATTACCTCTGCTCTAGCATGGTCCAAAAACCTGAATTTCACAACTCATCGATGTTCTTGTTGATAAAAGACTTACTGTTTTGCTTCTTGACTTCAGATACCATGGTCAGATGAAATTGTATTCATTTTAGATCTGCCGACTTCCAATTTATATTAAGCTTTAAAGCAAATTGACTGGATTTGGCTGTATTTAACAAAGAGCAAAATTCAATCAGCAAAGAGCCACTCATTAAATAATAGACTAGGCTATATCCTTTAATTGCAGACGTTTTGCATTGATTATTTGCAGAAGCATGCCCCAAACATGTCCAAATGCGGCCTTACCAGCATTTTAGAGCCTCAACATTACATCTCTGTTTTTGTATACAAGCCCTCTTGAAATAAATGCTAGCATTGAGTTTGCTTTCTTTGCTACCGATTCAACTTGCAAATTAACTTTGTGGGAATCCTGCACCAGCACTCACAAGACCGTCTCAGATTTCTGGATTCCCACCCCCATTTAGAAAATAGTCTACGCCTTAATTCCTACTACCAAAATGCATGACTCCACACTTTGCCACACTATATTCTATCTGCGCCTTCTTTGCCCGCTCTCCACACCTATCCAAGTTCTTCTGCAGAGTCCCTGCTTTCTCTACACCACATGCCCCACCACCTATTTTCGTATCATCTGCAAACTTTGCCACATAGCCTTCAATCCCCTCGTCCAAATCATTAATCAACGTGCAGAGTAGTGGCCATTTATACCTCATGCTGCCTCGGCAAGACCAGCAGCATAATCAAGGAAGAGTCGCTCCCTGGTCACTGTATTCTCCCCCCCTCCCATCAGGCAAAAGGTGTGAAAAAGCACACCTCCAGATTCAGGGACAGTTTCTTCCCAGTTGTTATCAGGCAACTAAATCACCCTACTACAACCAGAGAGCAGTCCTGGACTACTAACTACCTCATTGGTGACCCTCAAACTACCCTTGATCAGACTTTGCTGGCTTTACCTTGCATTAAACATTATTCCCTTATGTATCTATACACTGTAAATGGCTCGGTCATTGTATTGTAACAATGTATTGTCTTTCCGCTGACTGGATAGAACACGACAAAAAGTTTTCACTGTACCTCGGTACACGTGACAATAAACTAAACTAAACTAAGCCTGTCCAAAAGCATGAAAGCAAAAATATAATGATTCTTGTTTTTTCTTAACTACCGTATAATTATTATTCTCACACATGGTTTCACAGATGCTGGGATCTGAGATAGAATCAAAGGGGGTGGATTGTCCCTTCAAGTTCCTGACCCGTTGTACTCAATGGCGTTTCAGATTAGTATACCTGCTCCCTTTCCCATTAAAATGGGGATCCCAAAGGTTGCAGACATGGAGAAGCTGCTGATAAAGACGGCAACATTTTGACAAATGATTGGACATTATAGTTTCGACATTACTTTCTCTGCTGATGAAATGCAGCCAGGCATAGCACTTTGATAAATATATAATTTTATTCTGTATGATGTGCCGGCCATTGCAGTTAGTTGTACAATCCACAGCTGCACTGATTGCAGTTCAGTCGTTGGGCACATGGTGGCACCAAATGCAAGCCACTGAAATGCAAAAACCATTGAATTTCTTGCAAGTAACATCTTAATGATTGTGTAGGAAGGAACAGCAGATGCCTGTTTAAAAGTTGTGAGTCTGTGGAATTCTCTGCCTCAGATGGAGGCCGGTTCTCTGGATAAAGAGGGAGATAGATAGGGCTCTTAAAGATAGCGGAATCAGGGGATTTGGGGAGAAGGCAGGAACGGGGTACTGATTGGGGATGATCAGCCATGATCACATTGAATGGCGTTGATGGCTCGAAGGGGTGAATGGTCTACTCCTGCACCTATTGTCTATTGTCTAAACCGTAGATACAAACAGCTGGAGTAACAGTGGGTCGGACAGCATCTCTGGAGAAAAAGAATAGGTGATGTTTTGGGTCGAGACCCTCCTGAAGAAAGGTCTCGATCCGAAACGTCACCTATTCCTTTTCTCTGGCCCGCTGAGTTACTCCAGCTTTTTGTGTGTATCTACAGTCTTGACTATTCTTTGATCTGTCTGAGCTGTTAATTTAAAATGAGCCAGGTTTTACTTTGTTTTCTTCTAGTGATTGTTTGTTATTCGTACACAAGTACCACTCCCACCCCAACATCAACAACAATGCCCAGTGGGAGTGTCGCAACGGTCAAGTCTCCCCGGCCGGCTAGTCCTGCTTCCAACGTCGTCGTACTGCCAAGCGGAAGCACCGTCTATGTCAAAAGTAAGTGCTCGTCCTCTCATTTTATATATGGACTATTTCCAAAGCCCAATTTGAAGCATGAAAATCGGGTGTTTATAAGTACTGCGTTTTATTCCTGGTTAAAAAGATTCCATTAAATTAGATAGACTCAAAATATTGGAGTAACTCAGCGGGCCAGGCAGCATCACTGGAGAAAAGGAATAGGTAGCGTTTCGGATCGGAACCATATTAGACAATAGACAATAGATGCAGGAGTAGGCCATTCAGCCCTTCTAGCCAGCACCGCCATTCGATGTGATCATGGCTGATCATCCCCAATCAGTACCCCGTTCCTGCCTTCTCCCCATATCCCCTGACTCCGTTATTTTTAAGAGCCCTATCTAGCTCTCTCTTGAAAGCATCCAGAGAACCCGCCTCCACCACCCTCTGAGGCGGAGAATTCCACAGACTCATCACTCTCTGTGAGAAAAAGTGTTTCCTCGTCTCCGTTCTAAATGGCTTACTCCTTATTCTTAAACTGTGGCCCCTGGTTCTGGACTCCCAGAACATCGGGAACATGTTTCCTGCCTCTAGCGTGTCCAAACCCTTAAAAATCTTGTATGTTTTAATGAGACCCTCTCATCCTTCTAAACTCCAGAGTGTACAAGCCCAGCTGTTCCATTCTCTCAGCATATGACAGTTGCGCCATCCCAGGAATTAACCTTGTAAACCTACGCTGCGCTCCCTCAATAGCAAGAATGTCCTTCCTCAAATTAGGGGACCAAAACTGTACACAATACTCCAGGTGTGGTCTCACTAGGGCTCTGTACAACTGCAGAAGGACCTCTTTGCTCCTATATTCGATTCCTCTTGTTATATAGGCCAACATGCCATTCGCTTGCTCTATGCAATTCTATGCTTGCTCTGCAGTGATTGCATGGAACATACAGTTGTTTTAGTTTAGAGATACTGCATGGAAACAGGCCCTTCGGCCCACTGTTCATGCCAACCATTAATCACCCATTCACACTAGTTCCATGTTATCCTACTTTCGCATCCACTCACTACACTCTTTTTATGTTTTAATGTTAAACTTCTTTAATGCTATGTTGTATTTTTATTAGTGTGCTGCAAGGACATCTGAATTTCCCCAGAAAAGGGGATTAATAAAGTATTTATTATTATTATTATTATTATTATTACACACAAGGGGCGACATACAGAAGCCAATTAACCAACGCAGGTTTTTGGGATGTGTAGGAAACCCATGTGGTTACAGGGAGAACGTGCACACTCCACACAGTCAGGATGGAACCTGGGTCTCTGGCACTGTGAGGCAGTGGCTCTACCCACAATGCCGCCCCTGCTAGCCAGTTTTCTGCGCCATAGTAATCCACAAGCAAAGTATTGGAGAATCAACAAGTGTGACATAAAAACAGATGGTGAAAATGATCAGAACTGGGATCAGTTTTGAGTCTGATTAAAGACCAATGACTGGAAATATCAAATTTGTTTTGCCTATACTCATGCTGCATGACTTTAAGCATTTATAGTAGGACAGACATTTCCCTCCGCATCTTTTAGCTTTGCAGTTTCTCACCATTTAGTAAGATGCTTCTATGCACTTTCTAGCCACACTTTTTCTTGCAAGATATGATAATGAAATAATAAAACTCTCACTAATCTAATGGACATGTTCAATGTCTATTGGTATTAACTCTACATGCTGAGCAATCCTGGCTTTGATATCTTGTCGATACAGTTAGCTACGTTCAGCTGGAGAACTAATAGTAACAGTAGAATTTACTATTGCCGCCCCTAGTAGTGATGAATCCCATTAGCTTCTCTTTTACTTTTTGCTTTGGGGAAATTGTTGTGTATAAAGAAATAAGTTGAATTTAAGTTTGATGCCTTCAAGGTTTAGTTTAGAGATACAGCTTGGAAACAGGCACTTGATCTCCCAGTTGCTCAGCGCTTTAACTCCCCCTCCCATTCCCAATCTGATTATTCTGGCCTGGGCCTCCTCCATTGTCAGAGTGAGGCCCAGCTCAAATTGGAGGAATATTTTGCTTGGGTAGCTTCCATCCCAGCGGTATGAACATTGATTTCTCTTAACGTAAAGTAGCCCTTGCTTTTCCTCCCTCTCTCCATACCCTCCCCTTCCCAGTTCTCCCACCAGTCTTACTGTCTCCGACTACATTCTATCTTTGTACCGCCCACTTCCATGACATCAGTCTGAAGAATGGTCTCGTCCCGAAACGTCACCCATTCCTTCTCACCAGAGATGCTGCCTGTCCCGCTGAGTTACTCCAGCATTTTGTGCCTACCTTCGATTTAAACCAGCATTTGCAGTTCTTTCCTACACACTTTGTCTCTCCTAATCCACGGTAATCATTGAACACCTGTTCACGCTGGTTCTGTGTTATCCCACCTACTTATCCACTTCCCACACACAATAGGGGTAATTTACAGGGCCAAATTAACCTACAAACCTGCATGCATTTGAAATGTCGGTGGTCGGTGGGGGGCGCTGCAAGCCGGCACCCTGCCAGCAGCGTGTTAGTTTTTTCAATTTTTCAAATCTTTTTTAGTATGTTTTAAAGTATGTTTTTAATGGTTCTTTGTGTGTCTTGTGTGGGGGGGGGGGGGGGGGTAAGGGGGAAACCGTTTCGGTCGCCTCCTCCACGGAGAGGCGACTTTTTCCAGGTCGCCTCCCCCGTGGCCTAACAGCGAGGATCGGGCGGCGGAGGAGACGCGCCCGGGTCTTCAGCGGCGGGCGCAGCGTGGACTCTAGGCGTGGAGCGGCCGAGCCCTCGCCGGAGGGGAGCGCTCCGTTCTCTGGCCCGCAGCAGCTGGCAGTCTGCAGAGCTCCAGCTGGCGCGGCGTCCACAGCCCACATCCCTCGTGGGGGACCCGGGAGTCTTTGACTTTGTACAGTGATGAATGCTGAGGTGGGCGTTTGTGTTAAATCCCTCGTGGGCCACTGCCGGCCCGCGGCCAACTTCTACCACATGCCAGGCGTGGACTTACCATCACCCCTGGAGGGGAGCTTCTACCGCCGGCCCTGTGGTCTGCAGTGCTTCTGGCTGCGGCGCGGCGAGGACTTTAAATCTTCGACTGCCTGCCTGCGGCCTACACCATCTTGAAGCCGCGGTCTCCGGTGGGGTGGCACCGATTCAGGACTCATCTGGACTTACCTTGTCTACACATCTGGACGCCCGCAGCGACGGCTGCGGAGGTTTGAGGTCCCGACCACGGGGGAAAATGGAGGAGGACTGGCCAAATGTTGTGCCTTCCACCACAGTGATGAATGCTGTGGTGGACGTTTGTGTTAAATTTGTATTGTGTATTACTTTATCATTGAACCGCTGCTGGCAAATTCATTTCACTTGTACTTTATGTGCAATGTGACGAATAAAACCGTATTGTATTGTATGTGGGAGGAAACTGGAGCGCCAGGAAGAAGCACACATGGTCACAGAGAGAAGATGCAAACTCCACACAGATAGCACCCGAGGTCAGGATCGAACCCGGGACTCTGGCGCTGTGAGGCAGCAGCTCTTCTGCTGCGCTCCTGTACCGGTTGAAAGGCATGTGAAAAATGCACATTTCAACATGGATAACTGAAATTCAGATTGAGATTCAGATTCAAACTTTATTGTCATTGTGCAGTGTACAGTACAGAGACAACGAAATGCAGTTAGCATCTCCCCAGAAGAGCGAACATAGAATATGAGCAATAAATATATATACGTACATACAGTCGTAGTAGTGCAATTTTTCTGGGGGAAGGAGTGTCCGGGGGGAGGGGGGGGGTGACTGGCAATCACCGAGGTAAAGAGTTAAGCAATGTAACAGCCGCAGGAAAGAAGCTGTTCCTGGACCTGCTGGTCCGGCAACGGAGAGACCTGTAGCGCCTCCCGGATGGTAGGAGGGTAAACAGTCCATGGTTGGGGTGAGAGCAGTCCTTGACGATGCTGCGCGCTCTTCGCAGACATCGCTTGCTTTGGACAGACTCAATGGAGGGGAGTGAGGAACCGGTGATGCGTTGGGCAGTTTTCACCACCCTCTGCAGTGCTTTCCGGTCGGAGACAGAGCAGTTGCCATACCATACTGTGATACAGTTGGTAAGGATGCTCTCGATGGTGCAGCGGTAGAAGTTCACCAGAATCTGAGGAGACAGATGGACCTTTTTTTGTCTCCTCAGGAAGAAGAGACGCTGGTGAGCCTTCTTGACCAGTGTTGAGGTATTGTGGGTCGAAGAGAGATCATCTGAGATGTTGACCCCCAGAAACCTGAAGCTGGAAACACGCTCCACCTCCGTCCCGTTAATATGGATGGGGGTGTGAGTGCCGCCCCTAGAGTCTACAATGAGCTCCTTGGTCTTCTTGGAGTTAAGGGCCAGGTTGTTGTCAGCGCACCATGTTGCTAGGAGCTGGACTTCCTCCCTATAGGCCGACTCATCGTGGTAGCAAGTAAGGTAGTGTCAGCAAGCTGGGGGAAACGTATCTTTCTATTTTCCTAAATTTCGTCTACTGCAGCTCATTAACTTTGTGGGCTTCCGATTTCTTACTCTACAGGCGTCAGCTGCGCAGATGAAGATGACAAACCTCGGAAACGAAGGCGTACAAACTCATCAAGTTCTTCCCCTGTGGTGCTCAAGGAGATTCCCAAGTCAGCCATGCCAGTTGCCAAGTCAATTGCAGTTCCCATCGGAAGCAGCCCGAAAGTGAGCAACATTATGCAGAGCATTGCAAACTCCATTCCCTCGCACATGTCACCGGTGAAGATTACCTTCACAAAGCCCACAACCCAAACGACAAACACAGCTACTCAGAAGGTAAGTCAGTTGTGTAGGAAGGGACTACAGATGCTGGTTTAAACCGAAGATAGACACGTAAAGCTGGAGTAACTCGGCGGGACAGGCAGCATCTATGGAGGGAAGGAATGGGTGATGTTTCAGTTTGAGACCCTTCTTCAGACTAGTTAGAGATAAGGGAACGAGAGATATATACGATGATGTAGAGAGATGGGAACAATGAATGAAAGATTGCAAAAAAGTAACAATGATAAAGTGCCTTGGGTTTAGAAAAAAATGGGGGAAAGGCCTATTTGGTCGATCGCACATTTTAGTGGAACTGCCTGAACTAATATATCTGTATTAGTTCCTATCACGTGGAATTGTTGCATAATGTTCCATGGTAGGGAAAGCAAAATTAGCTGAAGTCTCTAAATCTGATTGCTCTCCAACTTCACTCTGCTTTTGGCAAATGTGACAATTAAAGCACTATTGAACCATTGAGTACTGCTGAGCACTGTGAATAGTAGTTAAGGTTGCTGCTTTGACTTCACAATTGGGCAGCCCACTCCTATTTTCGTGCTGAAATGTAGCTAGTTCCCTCAAAATAATACTCCAATATGAGCAAACATGTCTAAGAAGGATGGTAAAGAAATGGGAACAAATTTGTAACCGTATTCTCAAGTTCACAAATGTGTGAATGTGCGTGGAGTAGATGAGAAAGTGGAATAACACTGGAACTAACTTGAGTGGATGATTGATGGGTGGGTATGGCCTCGGTGGGCTGAAGGGCCTGTTTCCATGCTGTATCTCTAAACTAAACTAGTAGCTTTGTTAATTTGGCAAACAAAAATTAATAATAGTGAATCATAAAACATTAATTTATAAAAATAAATTTTATTCAATGCATTATATTAGTAGATGTTGTAAAAGCACGCAACAAAAGCTTTTCACTGTACACGTGTTTGCGTTTGTTTTAAAATAGGTGATAATTGTAACCACATCGCCGAGTTCGACGTTCGTGCCCAACATTCTGTCCAAGTCTCACAACTACGCAGCAGTCACCAAACTCGTGCCAACGTCCGTCATCACCACCACAACCCAGCGACAGCCAATGGTCATCACTGCCACGCAGCCACCCTTTACTGTGGGCAGCACTCCTTCATCCTCTGCTACCGCCATGTCACTGATATCATCGTCATCCTCTGTGGTAATGTCAACAATAGCTCAAGGTAATGGAAAAACACATTTGTTTAGAACGGTCGCATTATACAGGTCCACTACCGATTTTCTAACAACTTTTCTAGCATTAGTGTTGTCTAATGAACCAGATTTGATAAGAGTACTCGAGGTAAAGGAACCGCTTGGAGGTAGTAATCATAATATGATTAGTTTTAATCTGCAATTTGAGAACGAGAAGGTTAAATCGGAAGTGTCAGTGATGCAGTTGAACAAAGGGGACTATGATGGCATGAGAGGGGAGCTGGCCAAGGTAGACTGGAAAGGGATCCTAGCAGGAATGACGGTGGAACAGCAATGGCAGGAATTTCTGGGCATAATCCGGAAGATGCAGGATCATTTCATTCCAAAAAGGAAGAAAGATTCTAAAGGGAGTAGGAGGCAACCGTGGCTGACAAGAGAAGTTAGGGATAGAATAAAACTAAAAGAAAAGATGTATAACACAGCAAAGAGTAGCCGGAAGCCAGAGGATTGGGAAACCTTCAAAGGACAACAGAAGGAAACAAAACGTGGCAGATTATTATCACAATGGGTTAGGTTAGGTAAGGGGGAGGTGCAGCAAGACCTGGGCGTCCTTGTACACCGGTCACTGAAAGTTGGCGTGCAGGTACAGCAGGCAGTCAAGAAAGCTAATGGAATGTTGGCCTTCATAACAAGAGGATTTCAGTATAGTAGTAAAGAGGTTCTTATGCAGTTGTATAGGGCTCTGGTGAGACCACATCTGGAGTAATGTGTACAGTTTTGGTCTTCTACTTTGAGGAAGGACATCCTTGTGATTGAGGCAGTGCAGCGTAGGTTCACGAGATTGATCCCTGGGATGGCAGGACTGTCATATGAGGAAAGATTGAAAAGACTAGGCTTGTATTCACTGGAGTTTAGAAGGATGAGGGGGAATCTTATAGAAACATATAAAATTATAAAAGTACTGGACAAGCTAGATGCAGGAAAAATGTTCCCAATGTTGTGCAAGTCCAATCCTCTTGTTATGAAGGCCAACATTCCATTAGCTTTCTTCACTGCCTGCTGTACCTGTAAGCCAACTTTCAGTGACCTGTGTACAAGGACGCCCAGGTCTCGCTGCACCTCCCCCTTACCTAACCTAACCCCATTGAGATAATAATCTGCCCCCTTGTTTTTGCCGCCAAAGTGGATAACCTCACATTTATCTATATTATACTACATCTGCCACGCATCTGCCCACTCACTCAACCTGTCTAGGTCACCCTGCAACCTCCTAACATCCTCTTCACAGTTCACACTGCCACCCAGCTTTGTGTCGTCCGCAAACTTGCTAGTGTTGCTCCCAATTCCCTCTTCCAAATCATTAATATATATGGTAAACAGTTGCGGCCCCAACATCGAGCCTTGCGGCACTCCACTCGCAACTGCCTGCCATTCTGAAAAGGACCCGTTCACTCCTACTCTTTGCTTCCGGTCTGCCAACCAATTTTATATCCATGTCAACACCCTACCCCCAATACCATATGCTCTAATTTTAGTAACCAGTCTCCCGTGCGGGACCTTAGCAAAGTCTTTCTGAAAGTCTAGATACACTACATCCACTTTACCTGTCACATCCTCAAAAAATTCCAGAAGATTAGTCAAGCATGATTTCCCTTGCATAAATCCATGTTGACTTGGACTAATCCTTTTACTGCTATCCAAATGCCCCATTATTACCTCTTTAATAATTGACTCCAGCATCTTTCCCACCACCGAAGTCAGGCTAATTGGTCTGTAATTCCACGTTTTCTCTCTCGCTCCTTTCTTGAAAATGGGATATCATCAGCGATCCTCCAATCCACAGATCCTGAGATCTATTGAACATTGGAAAATGATCACCAATGCGTCCACTATTTCTAGAGACACCTCCCTGAGGACCCTGGGATGCAGACCATCAGGCCCAGGGGATTTATCATCCTTCAGTCCCATTAGCCTACCCAATACTATTTCTCGCCTAATGAAAATTTCTTTCAGTTCCTCTACCCCCTTAGATCCTCTGTCCTCCGCTACATCTGGGAGATTGTTTATGTCTTCCTTAGTGAAGACAGATCCGAAGTACCTATTCAACTCTTCTGCCATTTCCTTGTTGCCCATAATAATTTCACCCATGTCTGCCTTCAAGGGACCCACATTTGACTTTGCTACTCTTTTTCCCTTAACATATCTAAAGAAGCTTTTACTGTCCTTCTTTATATTCCTGGCCAGCTTCCCTTCGGACTTCATCTTTTCAGCCCGTATTGCCCGTTTTGTTTCCTTCTGTTGTCCTATGAAAGTTTCCCAATCCTCTTGCTTCCGGCTACTCTTTGCTGTGTTATACATCTTTTCTTTTAGTTTTATTCTATCCCTAACTTCTCTTGACAGCCACGGTTGCCTCCTACTCCCCTTAGAATCTTTCTTCCTTTTTGGAATTAAGTGATCCTGCATCTTCCGGATTATGCCCAGAAATTCCTGCCATTGCTGTTCACACCGTCATTCCTGCTAGGATCCCTTTCCAGTCTACCTTGGCCAGCTCTCCTCTCATGCCTTCATAGTCCCCTTTGTTCAACTGCACTGAGGGAGGGACTCAAATAGAGAAAGCCAGTAGACAGTGTGTGAAGCAGGGGGCAGAGAAGGGAAGCACTCAGACCCAACATGTAGGGGGGAAAGAAGAAAAAGATAATAAACAGAGAATAAGAGGTAGCAATGTTACAACATTTTGAGATTTAAAAATCAAGTCTTTAATTTATCCCATCAGATAAAGCATAAAAAGAAGTTTAATTTGACACCTAATTCACTTTCATATCTTCAGTATTAAAAAGGTTATGGCCATTTTCATACTCGGAAATTGGCATCTTGTTCCCTATTGCTTTTTCATTGACTTAACACAAAAGCTGTGATCGAGAACATTTAAAGGCCGATAACTTTCTTAAAATTTAAGAGAACTGAAAGAAATTTTCAGTTATTATAGATTGAAGCATTCTGAAACAAATATGAAACAATCTTAGTTGATTTGAAATTAAAGCATATAATTAGTTAGTTGCCTAATTGTAGCTAATTACAAAATTCAATTACTAGATCTAAACATCTATCCATTTCTTAAGAATAGATTGTGGCGTCAGCCTAAACATGGGCCACTCATGCTCGAACCCTCGTCAAGAGATACGAGGGCGGGCACGTGACGTCATTGGCTAGAGGGAGTGTCCTGATACTAAAGGTCTCACCGCGAGACCTTGAGTCAACAGGTAGCTGAGCCCAAGCTAACAACCTCGCTCAGCTACAGCAACATTGTATTATAGTTGGCGCACCAACCTAACGTGTCACCACTGAATAAATTACTCTTTCACCCGGCTTGACGTCTCACCTTTATTCACCACGTATGGTGCCGCTACACTGGTGACCCCGACATTTTTAATGACATTTTTAATATTTTTAAATAGCCTAAGTGTCCAAATAATATTCACACAAGAATTCAGAATATAACATAATTTTAAAATCTCATTGTCATGGGTTTATAGGCCAAATGGAAGGAATTTAATGTTTAATACCTGTAAATTAATGGCCATTTAAATCAGCTTGCGAGTGGGTTTTACTGGAACGGGACCATTTAGAACGTTCAGATGCGGTGAATTTATACCTCCATATCTGCAGCAAATACATTGCCGGTTCTTTGGGGGGAACCGGACCAGGACCAGGTCGGGAAAAAACCCCGTTTTAACCCCGCCCCCCTCTTCAAAAGCGCCAAAATAGCGCACATGGCCAGTGGCAGAATTACAGCGCCGCTGAAGGTAAGTTTTGTAACATACCTATAAGAGGTGGTGGGTTTCTTAAATGTGTGAGCAGAGAGACAGAGGGGTGTAAAATGAGGGTAGAAGCAAGGTGAAAAGTAAAAGTAGCAGGCAGACAAATCCAGGGCAAAAATCAAAAAGGGCCACCTTTCAACATAATTGTATAAGGGGTAAGAGTGTTGTAAAAACAAGCCTGAAGGCTTTGTGTCTCAATGCAAGGAGCATTCGTAATAAGGTGGATGAGTTGAATGTGCAGATAGCTATTAATGACTAGGATATAGTTGGGGATCACGGAGACATGGCTCCAGGGTGACCAAGGGTGGGAGCTGAACATCCAGGGATATTCAATATTCAGGAGGGATAGACAGAAAGGAAAAGGAGGTGGGGGTAGCGTTGCTGGTTAGAGAGGAGATCAACGCAATAGAAAGGAAGGACATTAGCTTGGAGAATGTGGAATCGATATGGGTAGAGCTGCGAAACACTAAGGGGCAGAAAACGCTAGTGGGAGTTGTGTACAGGCCACCTAACAGTAGTAGTGGAGTTGGGGATGGCATCAAACAGGAAATTAGAAATGCGTGCAACAAAGGTAAAACAGTTATAATGGGTGACTTCAATCTACATATTGATTGGGTGAATCAAATTGGCAAGGGTGCTGAGGAAGAGGATTTCTTGGAATGTATGCGGGATAGCTTTCTAAACCAACATGTAGAGGAACCAACGAGAGAGCAGGCTATTCTAGACTGGGTATTGAGTAATGAGGAAGGGTTGGTTAGCAGTCTTGTTGTGCGTGGCCCCTTGGGCAAGAGTGACCATAATATGGTTGAGTTCTTCATTAAGATGGAGAGTGACATAATTAATTCAGAAACAAGGGTTCTGAAGTTAAAGAAAGGTAACTTTGAGAGTATGAGACGTGAATTGGCCAAGATAGACTGGCAATTGATTCTTAAAGTGTTGACGGTGGATATGCAATGGAAGGCATTTAAAGACTGCATGGATGAACTACACCAATTGTTCATCCCAGTTTGGCAAAAGAATAAATCAGGGAAGGTAGTGCATCCGTGGATAACAAGGGAAATCAGGGATAGTATCAAAACAAAAGATGAAGCATACAAATTAGCCAGAAAAAGCAGTCTACCAGAGGACTGGGAGAAATTCAGAGTCCAGCAGAGGAGGACAAAAGGCTTAATTATGAAAGGGAAAATGGATTATGAACGAAAACTGTCAGGGAACATAAAAACTGACTGCAAAAGTTTTTATAGATATGAGAAGAGAAAAAGATTAGTTAAAACAAATGTAGGTCCCTTGCAGTCAGAAACAGGTGAATTGATCTTGGGGAACAAGGACATGGCAGACCAATTGAATAACTACTTTGGTTCTGTCTTCACTAAGGAAGACTTAAATAATCTGCCGGAAATAGCAGGGGACCGGGGGTCAAATGAGATGGAGGAACTGAGTGAAATGCAGGTTAGCCGGGAAGTGGTGTTATGTAAATTGAATGGATTAAAGGCCGATAAATCCCCAAGGCCAGATAGACTGCATCCCAGAGTACTTAAGGAAGTAGCCGCAGAAATACTGGATGCATTAGTGATAATTTTTCAAAACTCTTTAGATTCTGGAGTAGTTCCTGAGGATTGGAGGGTAGCTAATGTAACCCCACTTTTTAAAAAGGGAGGGAGAGAAAAAACGGGGAATTACAGACAAGTTAGTCTAACATCGGTAGTGGGGAAACTGCTAGAGTCGTTATTAAAGATGGGATAGCAGCACATTTGAAAAGTGGTGAAATTATTGGACAAATTCAGCATGGATTTATGAAAGGTAAATCATGTCTGACGAATCTTATAGAATGTTTCGAGGATGTAACTAGTAGAGTGGATAAGGGAGAACAAGTGGATGTGTTATATCTGGACTTTCAGAAGGCTTTCGACAAGGTCCCACATAAGAGATTAGTATACAAACTTAAAGTACACGGTATTGGGGGTTCAGTATTGATGTGGATAGAGAACTGGCTGGCAGACAGGAAGCAAAGAGTAGGAGTAAACGGGTCCTTTTCAGAATGGCAGGCAGTGACTAGTGGGGTACCGCAAGGCTCAGTGCTGGGACCCCAGCTATTTACAATATATATTAATGATTTGGTCGAGGGAATTGAATGCAATATCTCCAAGTTTGCGGATGACACGAAGCTGGGGGGCAGTGTTAGCTGTGAGGAGGAGGCTAGGAGGCTGCAAGGTGACTTGGATAGGCTGGGTGAGTGGGCAAATTCATGGCAGATGCCGTATAATGTGGATAAATGTGAGGTTATCCACTTTAGTGGCAAAAACAGGAAAGTAGACTATTATCTGAATGGTGGCCGATTAGGAAAAGGGGAGATGCAACGAGACCTGGGTGTCGTGGTACACCAGTCATTGAAAGTAGGCATGCAGGTGCAGCAGGCAGTGAAGAAAGCAAATGGTATGTTAGCATTCATAGTAAAAGGATTTGAGTATAGGAGCAGGGAGGTTCTACTGCAGTTGTACAGGGTCTTGGTGAGACCACACCTGGAGTATTGCGTACAGTTTTGGTCTCCTAATCTGAGGAAGGACATTCTTGCCATAGAGGGAGTACAGAGAACGTTCACCAGACTGATTCCTGGGATGTCAGGACTTTCATATGAAGAAAGACTGGATAGACCCGGCTTGTAATCGTTAGAATTTAGAAGATTGAGGGGAGATCTTATAGAAACTTACAAAATTCTTAATGGGTTGGACAGGCTAGATGCAGGAAGATTGTTCCCGATGTTGGGGAAGTCCAGAACAAGGGGTCATAGTTTAAGGATAAAGGGGAAATCTTTTAGGACCGAGATGAGAAAAACATTTTTCACACAGAGAGTGGTGAATCTGTGGAATTCTCTGCCACAGAAGGTAGTTGAGGCCAGTTCATTGGTTATATTTAAGAGGGAGTTAGATGTGGCCCTTGTGGCTAAAGGGATCAGGGGGTATGGAAAGAAGGCAGGTACAGGATACTGAGTTGGTTGATCAGCCATGATCATATTGAATGGCGGTGCAGGCTCGAAGAGCCAAATGGCCTACTCCTGCACCTATTTTCTATGTTTCTATGTATCTATCACTGACACTGACGATTTAACGTTCTCCTTCTCAAATTGCAGATTAAAACTAATCATATTAAGATCACTATCTCCAAGCGGTTCCTTTACCTCGAGTTCTCTTATCATATCTGGTTCATTGGACAACACTAAATCCAGAATTCTCTGGTCAACTCCATTACAAGCTGCTCTAAGAATCCATCTCGGAGGCATTCTACAAACTCTCTTTCTTGGGGTCCTGAACCAACCTGATTTTCCCAGTCTACCTACATATTGAAATCCCCCATCACCACAGTGGCATTACCTGTGTTACATGCCAGTTTTAACTCCTGCTGCAACTTATACCCTACATCCGGGCTACTATTTGGGGGTCTGAAAATAACAATAATTAGTGTCTTCTTGCCTTTACAATTCCTCAACTCAATCCACAGTGACTCTACCTCGTCATTGCCTATGTCTTCCCTCGCAAGGGACTGAATTCCATCCCTCACCAGCAGAGCTACCCCCCCTCCTCTGCCCACCTGCCTGTCCTTTCTATAGGATGTATAACCCTGAATATTAAGTTCCCAGGCCCGATCCTCCTGCAGCCATCTCAGTAATCCCCACAATGTCATATCTACCAACCTCTAACTGAGCCTCAAGCTCATCTACTTACTACTTATACTTCGCGCATTCATATACATATTCCTTATGCATCTCACCTTTCACATCGATCCGTATTACACTTGGCCATACTCTCCTATCCCTTTGTGAGCTTCATTTCCCGTTAATTCTGGGGCCATTAACCATCCCTTTACTCTCTTGTCCCTTTAACTCTGTCCTCGACTATCCCATTTGACACCCCACCCCCTTTCATTTTGAATGCTGATGTAAATTAAGATGACCAACAGTTTAGTGTCTGTTAAGGGCCTGTCCCCCTTGCGCGACTTTTTCGGCGACTGCTGGCACCCATCATATGTCATTACAGGTCGCCGAAAATTTTCAACAAGTTGAAAATCCAGCGGCAACCAGAACAAGGTACGATACTTTGTGCGACTACTCACGACCTTACAGGCTTCACCCCGCGACATGTCACCAGGGTGTCGCCTATATGGTCGTGAGTAGTATCCTCAGTCGCCCAAAGAGTCGTAGCGTCTTTCTGGTCGCCGCTGGATTTTCAACATGTTGAAAATTTTCGGTGACCTGCAACGACCTATGACGGGTGCCGGCAGTCACTGAAAAAGTCGCGTAAGTGGGACAGGCCAATAAGAATTGTGATAACACCACCAACTAATAAGTATGGGGTGGCACAGTGGCACATCTAATAATAAGTATAAGCGCCTTTCAAGAGTCTCAAGGCCACCTTACAAAAATTGAGCATGTAGAGGAAAAACATGTAAGGGGAATGAAATAAATAGTAGAGACATGACTAGTACACAAAGTAAAGACAGAATTCAATACAAAACACAGTATGAGGCAATTAATGCACAGATGAAAAGGGACGGGGACGTGGGGCTAAGGATAGGCAGAGGTGAGGAGACTGGTCTTGAGGCGGGACTGGAAGATGGTGAGGGACACGGAATTGCGGATCAATTGGGGGAGGGAGTTCCAGAGCCTGGGAGCTGCCCTGGAGAAGGCTCTGTCCCCAAAACTGCGGAGGTTGGACTTGTGGATGGAGAGGAGACCGGCTGATGTGGATCTGAGGGACCGTGAGGGTTGGTAGGGGGAGAGGAGGTCAGTGAGATATGGGGGGGCCAGATGGTGGAGGGCTTTGTAGGTGAGGACCAGGATTTTGTAGGTGATCCGGTGGGAGATGGGAAGCCAGTGAAGTTTTTTGAGGACTGGAGTGATGTGATGCCAGGATTTGGTGTGGGTGATGAGTCGGGCGGCTGCGTTCTGGACCAGTTGGAGTCGGTTGATGTAGGTGGAGCTGATGCCAAGGAGAAGTGAGTTGCAATAGTCCAGTCGGGAGGAGATGAAGGCATGGATGAGTCTTTCAGCAGCAGGCGGTGTGAGAGAGGGTCTGAGTTTGGCGATGTTGCGGAGATGAAAGAAGGAGGTTTTGATGACATGGCGGATGTGAGGCTCAAGGGAGAGGGTGGAATCAAAGATCACGCCAAGGTTGCGGGCCTGGGGAGATGGGGAGACAGTGGTGCCGTCGATGGTGAGAGTGGGGTTATTGATTTTGCTGAGTGTGGCTTTGGAGCCTATGAGGAGGAATTCTGTCTTATCGCTGTTGAGTTTGAGGAAATTATGTTGCATCCAGGTTTTTATAGCTGACAAACAGGAGTTGATATGGGAGAGGGGGGGGTTGTGGGGGGATTTGGTGCCAAGGTAAATCTGGGTGTCATCAGCGTAACAGTGGAAGTCCAGATTGAAGTGGCGGAGTATCTGACCAAGGGGGAGGATGTAGATGATGAAGAGGAGGGGGCCGAGTACGGAGCCTTGGGGAACGCCTTGAGTGACTGCGGCTGTAGCAGAGGTGTGGTTGTGGAGAGAGATGAAGTGGGATCTGTTGGAAAGGTAGGAACGGAGCCAGCTGAGTGCAGAGCCTTCAATGCCGAGGTCTTTGAGTCTGGTGAGCAGGATGTTATGGTTCACTGGATCGAAGGCTGCGCTCAGGTCGAGGAGGATGAGGATGTTGAGGGAACCAGTGTCAGCAGAGGTGAGGAGGTCGTTGAGGACTTTGAGGAGAGCAGTTTCTGTGCTATGGAGCGGGCGAAAGCCAGATTGGAGGGGTTCAAGTAGGTTATACGCAAGGAGGTGGGAATGAAGTTGCGACGCAACGATACGCTCCAGGGTTTTTGAAAGAAAGGGGAGGTTTGAGATTGGGCGGTAGTTAATGAGAGAGGAGGGATCAAGACCAGGTTTCTTTAAGATTGGTGTAACGGCAGCAGTTTTGAAAACGGAGGGGACAATTCCTTGGGACAATGAGGAGTTGAAGAGATTAGTGAGGTAGGGGCAGAGAACGGGGAGGCAGGACTTCAACAGGGGAGTGGGGAGAGGGTCGAGGGAGCAGGTAGTGGGTTTGGAAGAGCTGATGAGTTTGGAGATTTCAATAGGGGTGACCAGGTCAAACTGGGAGAGGAAGCAGTGTGGAGGAGGGGTAAGGAGGTCAGTGGAGATGTTGAAAGGAGGGGCCTTGGTGGGTGGTGGAGTAGATGCTGGGGAGTCGGGTACAGGGGATAAAGATTGATAGATGGTGCTGATTTTATCAGCGAAAAAGTGGAGGAATGAGGAATCTAGTAATGCTGCTGCCTCACATTCATAGAGAGCCCAGGTTCCTTCCTGACCCCGGGTGCTGGCTGTGTGAAGTTTGCATGTTTTCCCTGTGACAGCGTGCATTTCTTCCGGGTGCTCCGGTTTTTTTCCACATCCCAAATACATGTGGGTTTGTGGGCTAATTGGCCTCTACAAATAACCCCTAATGTATATGGAATGGATGAGAAAGCGGGATAACATAGAACTTGTGTGATCGATGGTCGGCATGGACACACTGGGCCGAAGGGCCTTTTTCCATGCTGTATGTCTAAAAGTTGACACTGAAATTTGAGATTATTGAGTCAAATGCATGAGTTGCTTGACTTTTGAGTTCAGCTATGAATGTTTTAAATCTTTACTCTTGGCAATCAAGATGACAAGCACTTGGACATTGCTTTTCAGTGAACTAATGCTGATATATATAGCTTTCACAAATAGCACTCTCTTGGTGGGAAATGGTATGCAGGCGATCACAGCCTATGTGATGTGTACGGATGAAATCTTGCATCTCGTGATGTGATCGACAGTGCACTGACCCCTGCCCTTTGCTGTAAGCTATTCAAGGATATCTTTTATAATTCCATACTGCCCCAAAGTCAATGAAATAATGAGCCACTATTAAAATACACGAAAACACTCAACAAGGTTCCATTAGGAGAAATGTGAAAACCTATTTCCTCTTTCTAGGGATGTTGCTTGGTGGATTAATGTGGATTAAAGTCGTGTCAAGAGTGTTTTATTGTCTTATGTCCCAAAACAGAACAATTATTTTTTTACAGATATGTAAACATAGTACTTATACTCTGCTAACATCATAATAGACGGCAAAAAAGGTGTGCGTGTGTGCGCATGTGTGTATATAAACACAAACCATAATTGTGCAAAGACAAAAACAATGCCTCCAAGTTTAGTTTAGAGATACAGTGCGTAAACAGGCCCACCAGGTCCATACCGACCGGCGATCCCCGCACATTAACACTATCCTACACACCAGGGACAATTTACATTTACCAAGCCAATTAACCTACCAACCTGTACGTCTTTGGAGTGTGTGAAGAAACCGAAGAACTCGGGGAAAAAACCCATGCAGGTCACGGGGAGAACGTACAAACTCCATACGCTCGTAGTCATGATTGAACCCAGGAACCAGGGCGCTGTAAGGCAGCAACTCTACCACTGCGCCTCCGTGCCGCCCATCTATGTAGTTCAGGGCTTATTTGGAATGAATAGCCTGATGGTTGTAGAGAAGAAGCTGCTCTCGAACCTGGACATTACAGTTGTCAGTCTCCTTTACCTTATTAATGTCAGCCAGGGATCTTAGCTGAACTCTTCAGCTTTTCAAATATTGCTGTGGTTTATTTTTTAATATCCACCTCTGCCCAGATATAATATCTCATTGGAAAATGGCAAGTCTAGCAGTATATAGTTCTAAGGATTCTGCATGTCTTTAACTGTGTTCAGATTTTTGGAGTACACTTAATATTTTCGTAGAAACAAGACAGAAAATGCTGGAGTACTCAGTGGGCCAGGCTGCTTCTCTGGAGAGAAGGGATGGGTTATGTTTCGGGTTGAGACCCTCCGTCAGACCTATTATAGTGTCTATATTAAGGAATTAAGGAATCTGTCTGAAGAAGGGTCTCGACCCGATACGTCACCCGTTCCTTCTCTCCAGAGATGCTGCCTTTCCCGCTGAGTTACTCCAGCTTTTTGTGTCTACCTTGAGGAATTAAGGTTTGTGCTGGAACAAACTGCCTTACATTTATAAAAGTACTATTCCTTTTCTCCTCTGACAGGTGCATCTGGCACTGCGGTGAAAGTCACTGCAGCCAGGCTTCAGTCTCCTAAAACCCCGACCCAGATCCTGACCCAGTTTCCCAAACAGCAGCAGCAGCAGGTTTCCCAGTCTCCACAGCAGCAGTCTCAGACCTCGCCCGGTATCAAACCCACCATTCAAATCAAACAAGAGTCTGGTAAGTTGAAAACATAGCCATGATTTTATATAAACCTATATAAAACCATGAGGGGAATAGATAGGGCGAATGCACAGAGCTTTCTTTGCCCAGTGTAGGGGATTTGAAAACAATTACATAGGTTTAAGATGAGAGAGGCAAGGTTTACTATGAACCCAAGGGATTTCATTCAAGAGCATGGAGGGTGTACATGGAATGTGCTGCCAGAGCAGGTAGTTGAGGAAGATACAATGCAGCATTTAAAAGACACTCGAACCGTTACGTGGATGGGAAAGGTTTAGAGGGATATAAGGGGCAAATGGCAGGAACATAGATGGGGCATCTTGGTCGGCATGGATGACTTGGCCCAAAGTGCCTGTTTCCACGCTCTTGGCTCCATGACTCTAAACCCAAGGTAACTGGGAAGTAACAAATATATGGACTTTATTGCATATATGCATCTGGAAATTGTGTGCAGTTCTCGTCACTCCTTTACAGGAAGGATGTGGAGTCTTTGGAGAGGGTGCAGAGGAGGTTTACCAGAATGCTGGCTAGTCTAGAGGGCATGAGCTATAAGGAGAGGTTGGACAAACTTGGATTGTTTTACACAATAGACAATAGGAGCAGGAGTAGGCCATTCGACCCTTCGAGCCAGCACCGCCGTTCAATGTGATCATGGCTGATCATCCCCAATCAGTTCCTGCCTTCTCCCCATATCCCCTAACTCCGCAATCTTTAAATCTAACTCTCTCTTGAAAGCACCCAGAGAATTGGCCTCCACTGCCTTCTCAGGCAGAGAATTCCACCGACTCATAACCGTCTGTGTGAAAATGCTTTTCCTTATCTCCGTTCTAAGTGGCTTAACCCTTATTCTTAAATTGTGGCCCCTGGTTCTGGATTTCCACCAACATCTGGAACATGTTTCCTGCCTCTAGCGTGTCTGTGACGCATTGAATGTTGTGGGGAGACTGGATAAAGACCTGCAGACCCAATAGACATATATAGATACATTTATATAGCACAGTTATATAAATCACCAGGACTTGAGAAGAAATTGCAGGATCCATGGCTGATATATACTTTACCCTTAAAGGTAAAGGTGATGGAAGATAGGCTGAGGTGATGGATGACTGGCGGATAGTTCATGTTGTGCCTTTATTAGTGAGAAATCTGGGAACTATGGACAAGTAAGCCAAACATCTGTGGTAGGCAAGTAACCGGAGGGGGTTCTGAAGGATAAGATACGGCTAATCCGGTCGGGATAGCATGGCTTTGCGCATGGGAGACGTATCTCACAAATTAAGAGTATTTTGAAGAAGTAACCAAGAAGGTTGATGAGGCCAGGGCCGAAACATAGTCTTCTTGGTTTATCTACTGGGTGACTCTGACACTGAGATGAGCTGGATGTTTCTGACTTGTGAATGCAACAAGGGGTGATACGGTGGCGCAGCGGTATAGTTGCTGCCTTACAGCGCCAGAGACCCGGGTTAGATCCTGACTACGGTTGCTTGTCTGTACGGAGTTTGTACGTTCTCCCCGTGACCTGCGTAGGTTTTCACCAAGGTCTTCGGTTCCCACCCCCACACTCCAAAGATGTACAACTTTGTAGGTTAATTGGCTTGGTATAATTGTTAAATTGTTCCTAGTGTGTGTAGGGCACTGTTAATGTGTGGGGATTGCTGGTCGGTGCAGACTCAGTGGGCCGAATGGCTTGTTTCCACGCTATATCTCTAAACTGAACTAAACGGATGGCTTAACTGGTGGACGTGAAGGTGGTGTAAAAAGAGAAAAAGAGATGGCTATGATTTGAGACCATGTCTTCAGAGTGAATTGTTCTGTTAAGAAACCCTCCTGGTTTTGTTCTGACTTCTCTACCCACAAGGTAGAGAAAGTTTCCTAACCTGACACTTACACGATCTATGTCACAAAAGAATATTTTGGGTATTTTCTGAATCCTCTATACCTTGCTTCAAGAGAGGAAGCTGGAACCGACCAACCAGTTTTACAAAACTATACAGTTTCATTATTTCTATTTGCTATCTCCATCTTGGGTTTCCATCACATCTTCAAGTCATAATCATCAAATGATTCTGGCATGATTAGTCAGCAGAAAAAATGGTGGAAAGAAAGTAGAACAGATTTGTGCAAATTAGCATCAATACAGCAAAGCAAAGTCCCTTCAATTTAACTGCTTAACATAATTTCACTGATCAGAGTTTTATTGAAATAAAGCGTTTGAAGTGTCAAGTTGCTTGAGAGGAACTGTTTTCCGATGGGTTGCATTAACAGATTGCCATAAAGTGAGATTTTAATTGAAACTCATATTTTAAACAGCATCATCAGCTGAGTTGTGTCTGGACTAATTGAGTAATTAACTGGAAATTTGTGTCAGTTGTAAATGGACTTGAGTGTGTCTGGATTCATTAGTATGGTGAAATAGACAATGGATTTTAAGCTGCTAGTAAATGGGGGGGGGGGGGAGATATCCATCTGGATATAAGCAAAGCACACCTTTTTTGTTGTAAATTGATTGTATTTACGAACAGTAAATACATCTTAACTTTTTTTCTCTGTTGCCAACCGTGACAGCTTTTTATGTTGCCAAATGACAGTTTAGGTGGTCATTTAAGACGGTTTGCATGACGCGTGCGATAATGTGCTCGGACGAAGTGCGTAGTTACCAGTCGGAATTATGCTCAATGAAGCATTCACATATTATGTTCAACAAGGAACTGCAGATGCTGGAAAATCGAAGGTAGACAAAAGTGCTGGAGAAACTCAGCGGGTGCAGCAGCATCTATGGAGCGAAGGAAATAGGCAACGTTTCAGGCCGAAACCCATCAGTCTGAAGAAGGGTTTCGGCCCGAAACGTTGCCTATTTCCTTCGCTCCATAGATGCTGCCGCATCCGCTGAGTTTCTCCAGCACTTTTGTCTACATTCACATATTATTTCTGCTTCAAATAACTCACAAACTAAACATATTCACCAATCAAGACATGATATATACTACAATGACATGCAGCAAAATTATAATACAATATCTCAACTCTTTTTACACATTGCAATTAATGCAATTTCTATTAGTTCTTTCCACTTCCAAACAAAAATGTGGTTGGATTATTCAGCATATGATCAACCGGTGTCAATAAATCCTGGACCATGGTAACATATATGCTTAACCATGCACACTACAGATTGATGCAAGCATGGTCTCTGTGAAAGACCGAAAATTATCATGACATGGCCTTAGCATGGGTCGTTATTGCTATTGGTACAGAAACACTCTGGCTTCCCACATAATTTATCCATAACAAAATATACAGGTTGCTAGGAAATTTCTAAAGGCATTTTATGATAATAGCTGTTAAAACCGACTATACCCATCTGACAGGTTAAACATTACACTAACTGACAAGAGATGGCCAAAGTACATAACTGCAGCAAATATTATTTTGGTAATATGTTTAAAGGTGTCAAAACAAATAACATTGGGAATTAAAACACATTTGATTGCATTCCGTTATCAAACATAATCAATGTTTGCTCTGAAGACCATGAAGCACAATAGGGTCAGGGGGGGGGGGGGGGGGGGTGGGTGAGTCAATGCGGGGTGGATAGATGGCGGGGGGGGGGGGGGGGGGGGGGGGGGGAGGGGGTTGAGAAGGCAATCGGATGGGGGGGTTCAGTACAGGATGGATGGGGGGGTTCAGTACAGGATAAATGGGGGGTCAGTACAGGATGAATGGGGGTAGACAAAAATGCTGGAGAAACAGCGGGTGAGGCAGCATCTATGGAGCGAAGGAAATAGGCAACTTTTGGGGTCGAGACCCTTCCTCAGACTGTTCCCCCCATTCTTCTTGAATGGGGGGATCAGTACAGGATGAATGGGGGGGGGGATCAGTACAGGATGAATGGGTCAGGACAGTGGGGGTCAGAACAGTGTGGATCAGAGGGTCTGTGCAGGATGAATTGGGGATCACTACAGGATGAGGGGATCAATATAGGATGAATGGGGGATCAGTACGGGAAGAATGAGGGGATCAGTATAGGATGCATGAGGGGATCAGTATAGGATGCATGAGGGGATCAGTACAGGATGCATGAGGGGATCAGTACAGGATGCATGAGGGGATCAGTACAGGATGCATGAGGGGATCAGTACAAGATGAATGGGGAGATCAGTACAGGATGGATGGAGAGATCAGTACAGGATGGATGGGGGGTTGGTGCAGGGTAAATGGAGGGTGGGTCAGTACGGGATGAATGGGCGGATCAGTGCAGTATGAAGGGGGAGAAGTGCAGGATGGATCGGAAGGGGGGTCAGTACAGGATGAATTGGGGGACCAGTGTAGGATGGATGGGGGGGTGGCAGGAGAATCAATGCGAGGTGGGTAGGGTGATGAATAGATTGGGGGGGGAGGGGAGCACAGGGGATGTCAGTGGAGACTGAATAGAGGAGGGAATGGGGATCAGTGCGGGATGGAGAGGAGGGGTCCCAGGAGGGGTGGAGGGGGGCGTACGAGAGAGAGAGAGAGAGAGGGAGGGGGGGGGGGAAGGGGCAGAGGAGGTGGGGAGGAAGGAAGTCAGCGCTCCTCGGACAACATCGCTCGCAGCCTTGGCCGTGTCTGTCTAACGCCAAAGTGCCGCCGCCTCCTCCTCGCCACCGCCTCCCTCCTCCGCCAGCCGACAGGAAGGTGCGGGGCAGAGCGGTGCAGCTCAAGGATCCTATAGCTATAGGATCTTTGGTGGAGTAGCTTCAGACGGCGGAAGGAGGCCTCCCTCTCCCTCCCTCCCTCCTCCCGGCCTAAACGTGCGAGAGGGGTTGTTTTAAAAGCGCCGTTAACGGATTTGCAGGCAGCGGCCGTTATCAGGGCGATAGCGGCTGCTGCTTGCAAATCCACCAATGGCGCTTTCAAAACAACCCCTCTCGCACGCCGAGGCCGGGAGAAGGGAGGGAGGGAGGGAGAGCGAGAGAGAGAGGGAGGGAGAGGGAGGCCTCCTTCCGCCGGGCGGGGTGCGGGAGGATGAGGCGGCGGAGCCACTGTCGCGGCCGCTGTTCGGGGCCCATCATTCGCTCCGACTCTTTGTCACCCCGCACCTAGTATCTTTGCCCCGTACAGCCGCCGCCAACACGAAACGTCACGTTCCTATTCTCCAGAGATGCTGCCTGACCCGCGGAGTTACTCCAGCTTTTTGTGTCTATAAACCAGTATTTGATTGCCACACCAGGCAAAATGACTCGGTGTTTAGATTGCCCGGCGGCACTTTGGGTGGTCAATGGCACCCGGGCAACCGCTAATTTCGAGCCCTGCTGATCTGTTTGGATACAATAGACAATAGATTTGTACATACCAAAGTTATACACAATACCTCCGTCTATGTGACAATTATAAACCTTCATATAGAATTTTTTTTAAAGCAGTTTATCTTATAATTTTGTCACATCCCATTATATTTCCCATTTGTTAATCATCGACTACAATATATTTGGAAGATGGTGATCCTATTTCTTCCGGCTGGATAATCTTTGACAGGTGAAGTTGATTCTTGCAACAAGCAAGAATTTCATTGTCCTATCTGGGACACATGACAGTAAACTCTCTTGACTTGACTTCATACTGTCCTCTGGTAGTGCAATTCTTTTCAAGACAAATCACTTCCAAGCTCTCTCCATAATTTAT
Source organism: Amblyraja radiata (assembly GCF_010909765.2). Lineage (NCBI taxonomy): Eukaryota > Metazoa > Chordata > Chondrichthyes > Rajiformes > Rajidae > Amblyraja > Amblyraja radiata. The sequence continues at coordinate 3,977,932 of NC_045961.1, read as the reverse complement.
TGCCGTGCAATCCAGGCTATTCATTGCTGTTAAATCTCTACTGAGCAGGAGAGAGTGTTGTATTAAGTCTCTGCTCCCATGACAGACTGCCTGAATTATAAGCTTGCGTTTTTTTTTGCCAGGTGTGAAGATAATAACGCAGCAGATGCAGCCGAGTAAAATTCTGCCAAAACCAGTCACAATGTCTAGTGCGAGCACTTCCCCCATCATGGTGGTTAGCAGCAACGGTGCCATCATGACGACCAAACTGGTTACTACTCCAACAGGTAAGTGTTAATTAAGATCGACACAAAGTGCTGGAGTATCTCAGCGAGTCGGGCAGCATCTCTGGAGAATGCGAGATGTGACGTAGCGGGTTGGGGCCCTTCTTCAGGCTGATTGTGAGGGAGGGGGTGGGAAAGGAAACTGGAAGAGCGGAGGGGCAGAGGGCATGACAGAGTTGGTAATAAAGTGAACCTAGGTGAGGTGGTTTTTGGATAGGTAAATTGTTGGACGACGGCCAGAGATGAAAAGACCAGTGTGAGCCCAAAAGGATTGCGAAACTCGAGGATAGAAAAGTTACGAAATCTGAAGCTCGTGCAAGTGATATAGGTGGGGGGGGGGGGGACTGGTGCAATGCCAGCCTGAGTTCAGGGGAGGGGATTCGACTTGGGGGGCAGTGAGGAAAAAGGGGGGGTCTTGGGGGAGAAAAGGGAAGGCGGTGATTTGTGTCAGAGAATTCAATGTTCATGCCATTGGGTTGTAAGCTGCCCATGAAGGTATGAGATGCTGTTCCTTCAGTTTGCTTGAGGCCCAGGACAGAATGGCCTGTGCGGGAATAAATTTGTATGTGAAATTTTATTGGAGCCTGTGAGATATTGTATTAAATGTATGCGCCTCCTGTTCTGTAACAGGTACCCAAACTACCTATACACGTCCTACATTGAATCCCACCATCAGTGCCCGTATGGCAGCTTCTCCAGGATCTGCCACTTACATGAAAACAACAAGTGGGAGTATCATCACTGTGGTACCTAAATCACTCGCCACGTCACTTGGTGGAAAGATTATCAGCAGCAGCATTGTGTCTGGTTAGTTTTTCTTTTGGTTTAAAATACAATGGGGGAAACGGGAAACTTTTGCCAAGCGAGTCCATGTCGACCGACCATTGAGTCATAGTTACAGGGTGTCACTGTGGAGCAGCGGTAGAGTTACTGCCTTTACAGCACCAGAGACCCGGGTTCGATCCTGACTGTGGGTACTGTCTGTGTGTATGGAGTTTGTACGTTTTCCACGTGACCAGGGGTGGAAAACCCGGGGGGCCAGAGGGGACACGTCCCCTCCATGTTTTGAGAGGTGGGGAACATCCCCCCCCAAGTTTTTGTGATCCGGATTTTTAAATCTGGTGAAATCTCCGCTTTCTGTGAGACAGTGGGGGAGAGAGACGTCAATCAGCAGGCAATGGTGGTGGGACATGATTCAGTGCGATGATTGGAGGAGGCCGGAGTGGGGGGGTTGGGACTGTGGATAGAGCGCGGTGATTGGAGGAGGGAGATGTCAGTCAGCAGGCTATGGGGGGGCGGGACATGATCCAGTGCGATGATTGGAGGAGGGAGGAGTGGGGGGGGGGGGGGGGGGGGGACTGTGGATAGAGCGTGGTGATTGGAGGAGGGAGACGTGGCACAGACCTGCGCCTCATCCACAGCCAGGATTGCTCCCGGCCGGCTCTTCGGCGCTGCCCTGTCCCCTCCCGAGTACCCCCCCCCCCCCCCCCCCCCCCCCCCCCCCCAGAGAGGTCGGCAGCAAAGATCCTCTGCTATAGGATCTTTGGTCGGCAGTCATACGGGCCAGCGCAGAGAAACAGCGCTAAACCCAGCTAACTCTGCCTGTCCCGCCAGGTGAGCTTACAACCCTTCCTGGACTTGCAGGAAATTCCCGTCAGTCCAGACAGGGCTGTAGTTAACCCGGTGAGACAGGCACAGTTGAGCTGCATTTATCGCTGGATTGAGCCTCCGAAGCCTCGCGCGCGTGCGCGAGTGTGTGAGTGTGCGCATGCGTGGAGGTCGCCAAAATATTGTGTCCCCCGTCCCCTCCATGTTTTGATAGCGAGTTCCGCTCTTGCACGTGACTGCGTGGGTTTTCTCCCAGGTGCTCCAGTTTTCTCCTATATTCCAAAGATGTACAAGTTTGTAGGTTAATTGGCTTTGGTTAAAAAAATGTAAATTTGGCCCTAGTGTGTAGGATAGTGTTAGTGTACGGGGATCGCTAGTCAGCACGGACTTGGTGGGCCGATGGGTCAACTTCTGCGCTGTATCTCTAAACTAAACTAAACAAGGGGCAATTGTACAGTGGTAAATTAACCTACAAACACACACATCTTCTAGGATGTGAGAGGAAACCGGAGCACCCGGAGGAAACATTCCCGATGTTGGGGAAGTCCAGAACAAGGGGTCACAGTTTAAGGATAAAGGGGAAATCTTTTAGGACTGAGATGAGAAAAACATTTTTTACACAGAGAGTGGTGAATCTCTGGAATTCTCTGCCACAGAATGTAGTTGAGGCCAGTTCATGGGCTATATTTAAGAGGGAGTTAGATGTGGCCCTTGTGGCTAAAGGGATCAGGGGGTATGGAGAGAAAGCAGGTACAGGATACTGAGTTGGATAATCAGCCATGATCATATTGAAGGGCCGAATGGCCTACTCCTGCACCTATTTTCTATGTTTCTATGAAACCCATACGGTTACAGGGAGAATGTCAAACTCCACACTGACAGCACCTGAGGTCAGGATTGAACCCAGATCTCTGGCACTATAAAGGCAGCAGCTCTATCAGCTGCGCCACTGGGCTGCCCTATTGCTCACCGGTGCAGCTGTTAACCATGCTCAAAAGACTGGTGCAGCACTTGGCTAGAGTTTGGAATTGGCGGTGACATTTGGCTAGAGTTTGGAATTCAGAAGTGAATTGTAATAATCTTGTCGCATTGCACTTTATAAAATCTGCACATTTTTTGCAGCCACATTATATTCTGAATTCTGTTTATTTTCTCTTTACACTACCTGATCCACCGTGTGTATGGTTCACAAGAAAAAAATGAAACTCTTAACTTTTTAATTCAAATTTGCCTTCTCCTTGGGCCTTAAAGTGCGGGAGTATTCTATTAATTGGGTCATTTGCCTTCTCCTTGGGTCTTAAAGTGCAGGAGTGTTCTATTCATGTGTCTTTGTAGTTGCTAATAATTTTATTTAGTTTCTTAATTTCCTGTCTTCCTTTGGAGAAGGTTTGGCCTATGATAAGAGTTGTTCAACTGAATTTATGCTTAAAGAAACCTAAATATATTCAGTGACGTTCCTTATTAATGCATTGCCATTAGGGACAACAACAAAAATAACAACTATACCAATGACCTCTATGATGTCGAAGCCAAATGTTATTGTTGTGCAGAAGACTGCAGGGAAAGGAACGACCATCCAGGGTATTCCAGGAAAAAATGTAGTCACGACGTTGTTAAATGCAGGGGTGAGTATATAGTTAACTTTCAGACATTCAGTAGAAACAAGTCTGAAGAAGGGTCCCGACCCAAAACGTCACCTATCCATGTTCTCCAGAGATGCTGCCTGACCTGCTGAGTTAATCCAGCACATTTCAAACGTGCTGCCTCTCCACCGTAATTTTACTGTTAAGGTCACAAAAAACTTAAGCTTCCACAAAATTAGGAGCTAGAAACAGTGGACAGCAAGGATGTTCATTTTGTGAAGGAAGTTACTATAATTAAAATATACAGCGTGGAAATACAGTGCCCCCCATAATGTTTGGGATAAAGACACATTTATTTATTTGCCTCTGTACTCTACAATTTGAGATTTGTAATAGAAAAAAATCACATGTGGTTAAAGTGCACATTGTCAGATTTTAATAAAAGCCATTTTATACATGTTGAAATTACAGCAGTGTTTATACATAATCCCCCCATTTCAGGGGACCATAATGTTTGGGACACAGCAGTGTCATGTAAATGAAAGTAGTCGTGTTTAGTATTTTGTTGCATATCCTTTGCATGGAATGACTGCTTGAAGTCTGCGATTCATGGTCATCACCACTTGCTGGGTTTCTCTGTTGATGCTCTGCCAGGCCTGTACTGCAGCCATCTTTAGCTTTTGCTTGTTTTGGGGGCTAGTCCCCTTCAGTTTTCTCTTCAGCATATAAAAGACATGCTCAATTGGGTTCAGATCGGGTGATTGACTTGGCCACTCACGATTTGACCATTTTTTAGCTTTGTTGCAACTGCTTTGTTGCTTTAACAGTGTGTTTGGAATCATTGTCTTGCTGTAGAATGAACCGCCGGCCAATAAGTTTTGAGGCATTTGTTTGAACTTGAGCAGATAGGATGTGTCTATACACTTCAGAATTCATTATGCTACTACTAGGTATGTTACAAAACTTACCTTCAGCGGCGCTGCAGTTCTGTCACTGGCCGTGTGCGCGACTTTGGCGCCTTTGGGGGCGGGTGGCGGGGTTAAAAGGCGGTTTTCTACCGCCTTTCCTGGATCATATTTTCTCGGGGAGGTAGGTAACGCTGAAGCTTTGTGCCGACGGCCTTTCTGTGAAATTTTTGTTTTTAATTGCTGGACCATTTCAGCGCTGGAGTAAACTAAAAAGCCGCTTCTAATGCCGTGAACGCCGACAACGGGGACGGATTTCAGGTACGGGACAGCTAAAGGAAAGCCGTTTATCTATCTTATCTATATTACTAAAACTCTGTTCTTGACCGCTTTTGGCGATCTGTGCTGCGATTTCCGAGAGAACGCCGCCACCTACGGCCGTCATTTTTGGCCACCTCGCTCAGAGCCCCCCTCCGCCGCATGTGTGCCGAGGATTTTTCCAGTCGATGAAAAATGACAGAGATATTAATGATTTTACAAAATTCCCCATTCTCTGCTGCCCCCGCTGGCGGCAGGGGGAATGGACTATAAAACCAGGAAGTGGTGTGCCTCAATTAGTCTGCAAGCTGGAGGAAGGCAGAGGTTCACGTTTCTCTGAGCTGTGAAAAACACTGAACACATGTGCACACAACTGTGAGTAAGTACCCTTAATGTGGTTTGAAAATGAAAATATGGTTAAAGTAAAAAAGCACTGCCTGCAAATGGTTGTTTGGGGGATTTGGGTTGAAATAAAAAGGCTCTCTCTCTCCCCCCCCCCCCCCCCCCTCTCCTTTCCCCACCCCTCCTCTCTCCCCTCCCCTCTCCTTTCCTCCCCTCCCCTCTCATCCCTGCTCTCCTCTTCTCCGCTCTCTCCCCCCTCCCCTCTCCTCTCCCCTCCCCTCTCCCCCCACTGTCCTCTCCCCCCTCCCCTCTCCTCTCCCCCCTCTCCCTTCTCCTCTCCCCCCTCTCCTCTTCCCCCCCTCCTCTTCCCCCCCCCTCTCCTCTCCCCCCTCCCTCTCCCCCTCCCTCTCCCCCCCCCTCTCCTCTCCCCCCTCTCCTCTTCCCCCCTCTCCTCTTCCCCCCCTCTCCTCTTCCCCCCCCTCTCTCCTCTTCCCCCCCTCTCCTCTTCCCCCCCTCTCCTCTCCCCCTCTCCCCTTCTCCTCTCCCCCCTCTCCTCTTCCCCCCCTCTCCTCTCCCCCCTCTCCTCTTCCCCCCCCTCTCCTCTTCCCCCCCTCTCCTCTCCCCCCCCTCTCCACCCCCCCTCTCTCTTCCCCCCCTCTCCTCTCCCCCCTCTCCTCTCCCCCCTCTCCTCTTCCCCCCCTCTCTCCTCTTCCCCCCCCTCTCCTCTTCCCCCCCTCTCCTCTCCCCCCCCATCTCCTCTCCCCCCCCCCTCCTCCCCCCCCTCTCCTCTTCCCCTCTCCTCTTCCCCCTCTCCTCTTCCCCCCTCCTCTTCCCCCTCCTCCTCTTCCCCCCTCTCCTCTTCCCCCCCTCTCCTCTTCCCCCCCTCGCCTCTTCCCCCCGTCTCCTCCTCCCCCCCTCTCCATCCTCCCCCCCTCTCCTCTTCCCCCTCTCCTCTTCCCCCCCCTCTCCTCTTCCCCCCCTCTCCTCTTCCCCCCCTCTCCTCTCCCCCCCTCTCCTCTTCCCCCCCTCTCCTCTGTCCCCACCCTCTACCTCTTGCCCCCCCTCTCCTCCTCCCCCCTCTCCTCTTCCCCCTCTCCTCTTCCCCCCCCTCTCCTCTTCCCCCCTACTCCTCTTCCCCCCTCTCCTCTGCCCCCGCCTCCTCTCCCCCCTCTCCGCTTCCCCCCCTCGTCCTCTTCCCCCCCTCTCCTCTTCCCCCCCCTCTCCTCTTCCCCCTCGCCTCTCCCCCCCCTCTCCTCTTCCCCCCTCTCCTCTTCCCCCCCCATCTCCTCTCCCCCCTCCTCATCTTCCCCCCCTCTCGTCCCCCCTCTCTCTCCCCCCCTCTCCTCTCCACTCCCCCCTCTCCACTCCCCCCCTCTCTCTCTCCACTCTTTTTCTCCCCCTCCTCCCGTCCATCCCCTTCCCCACCGTCCCTCCCCTAAACCCCCCTCCCCTCCACACACCCCTACCCCCTTCCCTCCACCCTCCCCCTCCCTGCTCGCCACCTCTCCCCCTCCCCTCACCTCACCCCTCTCAGCACACCCCCTCACTCCCCCCCCTCCTCTCTCCCCTCCTCTCTCCCCCCTCTCTCCCCCCCCTCTCCTCTCCCCCACCCTCTCCTCTCCCCCCCTCTCCCTTTCTCCCCTCTCTTTTTCTCCCACTCCTCCCCTCCATCCCCTCCCCCACCGTCCCTCCCCTAAACCCCCCTCCCCTCCACACACCCCTACCCCCTGCCCTCCACCTTCCCTGCTCCCCACCTCTCCCCCTCCCCTCACCTCTCCCCCTCCCCTCTCCCCCCACTCCCCTCACCTCTCCCCCTCACTCTCACCCTCTCTCTCTCCTCCCCTCCACCCCCACCTTTCCCCTCTCACCCACCCTCCCTCTTCTCCTCCTCGCCACCCCCCTCACCCTCTTGCTCCTCTCTCTGTGTCTCTGCCCCTTCCCTCTCTGCCCTCACTCTGTACCCCCCCCCCCCCTCTCTCTAGATGTGACTGCAAGTTGGGGACTATGCGTCAGTAGATAGGGTGGTTATGGGGTAAAAGGAGCAAATTAATAATATTAATATAATATCAAGGGGGGTAATTAGCATGAGTGCGGGGGGGGGGGGGGGATAGTTAGTATGTGACGCTGCATGCCACCTCTTCCCCCCCCCCCCCACAACCGCACGTTGGGGGAACAGACCCAACGGGTCTGCACTTGGTCTAGTTTTACATATAAACGTGCTTCTTAGGATGACCTTAATCCACATTTTACGTTGCGAAACGGTGATTTGGGCCCCATACGAACCGGCAGTATTTTTCCTGCCGATATGGGGTTCAAATTCACCGCAAACTGCAACGTTCCAATCGATCGCGTTCCACAAAATCCCACTCACCAGATGATTAAAATGGCCATTAATTTACAGGAATTAAACACTAAATTCCTTCCATTTGGCCTATAAATTCATGACAATGAGATTTATAAATCATGTTATAACCATATAACAATTACAGCACGGAAACAGGCCATCTCGACCCTTCTAGTCCGTGCCGAACACGTATTCTCCCCTAGTCCCATCTACCTGCACTCAGGCCATAACCCTCCATTCCTTTCCCGTCCATATAACTATCCAATTTATTTTTAAATGATAAAATCGAACCTGCCTCCACCACCTCCACTGGAAGCTCATTCCACACAGCTACCACTCTCTGGAGTAAAGAAGTTCCCCCTCATGTTACCCCTAAACTTCTGTCCCTTAATTCTCAAGTCATGTCTTCTTGTTTGAATCTTCCCTACTCTCAGTGGGAAAAGCTTATCCACATCAACTCTGTCTATCCCTCTCATCATTTTAAAGACCTCTATCAAGTCCCCCCTTAACCTTCTGTACTCCAAAGAATAAAGACCTAACTTGTTCAACCTTTCTCTGTAACTTAGTTGCTGAAACCCAGGCAACATTCTAGTAAATCTCCTCTGTACTCTCTCTATTTTGTTGACATCCTTCCTATAATTAGGCGACCAAAATTGTACACCATACTCCAGAATTGGCCTCACCAATGCCTTGTACAATTTTAACATTACATCACAACTTCTATACTCAATGCTCTGATTTATGAAGGCCAGCACACCAAAAGCTTTCTTTACCACCCTATCTACATGAGATTCCACCTTCAGGGAACTGTGCACAGTTATTCCTAGATCCCTCTGTTCAACTGCATTCCTCAATTCACTACCATTTACCATGTACGTCCTATTTTTATTTGTCCTGCCAAGATGTAGCACCTCACACTTATCAGCATTAAACTCCATCTGCCATCTTTCAGCCCACTCTTCCAACTGGTCTAAATCTCTCTGTAGACTTTGAAAATCTACTTCATTATCCACAACACCACCCATCTTAGTATCATCTGCATACTTACTAATCCAATTTACCACACCATCATCCAGATCATTGATGTACATGACAAACAACAGTGGACCCAACACAGATCCCTGTGGCACCCCACTAGTCACTGGCCTCCAACATGACAAACAGCCATCTACCATTACTCTCTGGCATCTCCCATTTAGCCACTGTTGAATCCATCTTGCTACTCCACCATTAATACTCAACAATTGAACCTTCTTAACCAACCTTCCATGAGGAACCTTGTCAAAGGCCTTACTGAAGTCCATATATACAACATCCACAGCTTTACCCTCATCAATTTCCCGAGTAACCTCTTCAAAAAATTCAAGAAGATTAGTCAAACATGACCTTCCAGGCACAAATCCATGTTGACTGTTCCTAATCAGACCCTGTTTATCCAGATGCTTATATATATATTATCTCTAAGTATCCTTTCCATTAATTTGCCCACCACTGACGTCAAACTAACAGGTCTATAATTGCTAGGTTTACTCTTAGAACCCTTTTTAAACAATGGAACAACATGCGCAGTACGCCAATCCTCCGGCACTATTCCCGTTTCTAATGACATTTGAAATATTTCTGTCATAGCCCCTGCTATTTCTACACTAACTTCCCTCAATGTCCTAGGGAATATCCTGTCCGGACCTGGAGACCTATCCACTTTTATATTTTTCAAAAGTCTCAGTACTTCCTCTTCTTTGAATCTTATAGTTTCCATAGCTACTCTACTTGTTTCACTTACCTCACATAATTCAATATCCTTCTCCTTGGTGAATACCGAAGAAAAGAAATTGTTCAATATCTCCCCATCTCTTTTGGCTCTGCAGATAGCTGTCCACTCTGACTCTCTAATGGACCAATTTTATCCCTTGTTATCCTTTTGCTATTAATATAGCTGTAGAAACCCTTTGGATTATATTGTGAATTCTTGTGTGAATGTAATTTGGACACTTAGGCTATTTAAACATGTTATAATGGATAGATCTTTAGATCTAGTAATTGAATTTTGTAATTAGCTACAATTGGGTAACTAACTAATTATATGCTTTAATTTCAGGTCATCCAAGTAAGATTGTTTCATATTTGTTTCAGAATGCTTCAATCCATAGTAACTGAAAATTTCTTTCAGTTCTCTTAATTTTTAAGAAAGTTATGGGCTTTTGACTGTCCTCGATCACAGCTTTTGTGTTAAGTCAATGGAAAAGCAATAGGGAATAAGATGCTAATTTCCGAGTATGAAAATGGCCATAACTTTCTTTAATACTGAAGATATGAAAGTGAATTAGGTGTCAAATTAAACTTCTTTTTATGCTTTATCTGATGGGATAAATTGCAGACTTAATTTTTTTAATCTCAAAATGTTGTAACATTGCTACTACTACCATCAGCAGTTGTATCATCAATAAAGATAAGTGAGCCAGTACCTTCAGCAGCCATACATGCCCAGGGCATAACACCCCCACCACCGTGTTTCACAGATGATGTGGTATGCTTTAGATCATGAGCAGTTCCTTCTCTCCTCCATACTTTGCTCTTGCCATCACTAAATAAGTTAATCTTTGTCTCAACTGTCCACAAGACCTTTTTCCAGAACTGTGGTTGCTCTTTTAAACACTTTTAAACTGTAACCTGGCCATCGTATTGTTACGGCTAACCAGTGCTTTGCATCTTGTAGTGTAGCCTCTGTATTTCTGTTCATGAAGTCTTCTGCGGGCAGTGGTCATTGACAAATCCACACCTGACTCCAGAAGAGTGTTTCTGATCTGTCGGACAGGTGTTTGGGATTTGTCTTTATTATAGAGAGAATTCTTCTGTCATCAGCTGTGGAGGTCTTCCTTGGCCTGCCAGTCCCTTTGCGATTAGTAAGCTCACCAGTGCTCTCGTTCTTCTTAATGATGTTCCAAACAGTTGATTTTAGTAAGCCTAAGGTTTGGCTTATGTCTCGAACAGTTTTATTCTTGTTTCTCAGTCTCATAATGGCTTCTTTGACTTTCAATGGCACAACTTTGGTCCTCATGTTGATAAATTGCAATGAAAGATTCCAAAGGTGATGGAAAGACTGGAGGAAAGATTAGGTGCTGAGAGCTCTCTTATACCTGCATTAAGGACACATTTAAACACACCTGAGCAATTACAAACTCCTGTGAAGCCATGTGTCCCATATGGGGGGGGGGGGGGAGAAGTATTTATAAACACAGCTGTAATTTCTACATGGTGAAACTAAAATGTATAAAAATGGCCTTTAATAAAATCTGACTGTGCACTTTAACCACATGTGATTTTTTTTCTATTACAAATCTCAAATTGTGGAGTACAGAAGCTAATAAATAAATGATGGGTCTTTGTCCCAAACATTATTGATGTAGGTCTTTCAGTTCACTAAGTCCACGTCGACCACAATCACCTATATACTAGTTCTATCCTACGCACTTGGGACAATTTACAAAAGCCAATTAACCCGCAAACCCGCATGTCTTTGTAATGTGAAAGGAAACCGAAACACCCGGAGAAATTCCTTGCGGTCACAGGGAGAACATGCAAACTCCGTGCAGACACCACCGATAGTCAGGATCAAACTAGGGTCTCTGGCACTGTAAGGCCACAACCCAACCGCTGTGCCACAGTGCCAGCCCACAGATTGGTGAATCTCCAATGCACAAATGCAATATCACTGATTTCCCATTCTCGTGTAATGAGAGCAGTGTTTTGCTTTAATTAAAAGAAAATAAAGGGAAGAATGACTTAATCGTCCCAGCCATTGCTACTTATCTTCTGTGATGGATATCAAAAGAATGGTTTGATTTAGTAGACATAAGTAACTGCAGATGCTGGTTTACAAAAAATGACGGTGATGGGGTAGCACAGCGGATCGGGCTGCATCGTGGGATGGGCGGTGTTTTGGTTCTGGACTCTTCAGAGTGATGGGTGGGGTGTGGCAAAGGAAGTTGGAGACGAGGTGGGGGCAAAACAAAGTCTGGCAAGTGATAGGTGGATACAGGTGAGGAGGCTCTTTGATTAGCAGATGGTTGGACAAAAGCCGGATGTGAAAAGATGAAAAATGTGAGATAGGAGATAAGAATAGAAGAGACATGCAGTGTGGAGCTAGAGGGAGGAATTTAAATGGAAGTTGGGGGTGGAGGAAAGAGGAAAGGGAGGAATGGAGGTGGGGCAGGGAGTGAGAAATCCAGGTAAGGCACGGGGAAGAGTGGGAGAAGAAATGGAGGTGGAAGAAGGGGATGGGGGAGGGGGGGGGGGGTTGTAGGTTAGCTTTTCACTGTACCTCGGTACACGGGACAATAAACTAAACTGAACATAGTCACCTTAAATTGGAGAGTTCAGTGTTCATACCATTGGGTTGTGAGCTACCCAAGCAGTATATGAGCTGCTGTTCCTCCAATTGTCATCATGTATAGTCTTTCCGCTGACTGGTTAGCACGCAACAAAGGCTTTTCACTCCACCTCAAGTACACATGACAATAAACTAACTAACCAATTGGAAGGTAGACAAAATGCTGGAGAAACTCAGCGGGTGAGGCAGCATCTATGGAGCGAAGGAATAGGTGACGTTTGGGTTGAGACCCTGCTTCAGACTGAAGAAGGGTCTCGACCCGAAACGTCACCTATTCCTTCGATTTGTCTACCTTCGATTTTTCCAGCATCTGCAGCCCTTTTGTAAACAACTAACCAATTGGCCTCACTGGCGATGGAGGAGGCCCATTAGTAGATGGTTTGAATCAAAAAAGCCAAGGGCATATCAGTCGAGAGAGAAAATCATGTGATGTTCATGGTAGGTTAGAATCTGTACTTTAAATCTTCCTTTATGATGCTTTGTTTTCATTCAGGGTGAGAAGACCATCCAGGCAGTACCTGCAGGGGCAAAGCCAGCAATTATCACGGCAACCAGACCGATCACTAAAATGATTGTGGCCCAGCCAAAAGGATTGGGTTCGACATTACAACCCACCACAAAAATCATCCCCACTAAGATTCTCTACGGACAGCAAGGGAAAACGCAGGTGAGTGGCTTCCTAGGCGGCAGAAATAAAACACAGGAAATACTGGCTGATGAAGAGTGTGATCTCAGATATTTAATGTTCATAAGTTCATAAGTTATAGGAGCAGAATTAGACCATTTGGTCCGTCGGGTCTACTCCAACATTCAATCATGGCTGATCTATCTTTCCCACTCAACCCCATTCTTCTGCCCCCGCCCACCACCACCATCATATCCCCCGACACTTTTACTAATCAAGAATGATTTGTTTTAGATTTTGGATCAACGTTTTTCTCATGCACTTTTTCTTTGGAGAATATTTCTTCTGCTTCGTTGGATCAGATTGTTTTTAGTCATTTAAAGTAAATTGAATTTGAATGTTTGTTCGTGCATGGGGAAGGGAACTAAAGATAGACACAAAATGCTGGAGTAACTCAGCGGGACAGGCAGCTGGGGAGTGAAGGAATGGGTGACGTATTGGGTCGAGACCCTTCAGACTCTGGGAAGGGAACTAGTTGGGAAAAGGGGAAGTACAATGGGATCTAAGGGTCCTTGTTCATCAGTCAATGAAAGTAAGCATGCAGGTACAGCAGGCAGTGAAGAAAGTGAATGGCATGTTGGCCTTCATAACAAGAGGAGTTGAGTATAGGAACAAAGAGGTCCTTCTGCAGTTGCACAGAGCCCGAGTAAGACCACACCTGGAGTATTGTGTGCAGTTTTGGTCCCCTAATTTGAGGAAGGACATTATTGCTATTGAGGGAGTGCAGCGTAGGTTTACAAGGTTAATTCCCGGGAACAGCGCCTCATATTTTGCTTGGGCAGTTTACAACCCAGTGGTATGAACATTGATATCTAATTTCAAGTAATCCTGGCATTCCTCGCTCTCTCCCGCTCTCCCTCATCCTAGCCATCACACTGTTCGCATCCTTACACTCCTGTTGTTAGCGCAATGGGACATTATGGACTCCATGCTTCCAGAGGTCATCTGTTGCCGTCCCTGTTTTGTTCTGGCTTTATCTTGCCTCGAGTCTCTCGTTCCCACCCCCCTCCTTCGGACCATCTGAAGGGTCTCAACCTGAAACATCGCCTATTTCTTTGCTCTAGAGATGCTGCCTGACCTGCTGAGTTACTTCAGCATTTTGTGTCTATCTGTGCTCTACATTCTCAGGCTACCAGGTATCAGTGAGTTTAAGCACAACTTGGATTACTTGCTTTATAATCATGGATTTTTTTTTTTGTAAATGCTTTGAAATTTGGACAGGAAATACAGAAGTTTTTTTTGTTTAGAGTCATTCAGCATGGAAACTGGCCGTGCGGACTACCTTGGTCAGGACGACCAAGATGGCCCATCTGCACCAGCGCCAACTGCCTGCGTTTGACTCGTATCCCTCTAAACCAGTTTAGAGATACAGCATGGAAACAGGCCCTTTGGCCCACTGAATCCACGTGGACCATCGATCACCTGTTAACACTAGTTCTACATGAGGCCAATTTCTGATCCACTCCCTACACACTGGGGACATTTTAGAGAGGACTATAACACACCTGCACTTCTTTGGGATTTGGAAGGAAACCAGAGCAGTGAAGGCCATCATTGGGTATTTTTAAGGTGGAAATTGCCAGATTCTTGATTAGTAAGGGTGTCGGGGGTAATGGGAAAAGACAGGAGAATGGGGTTGAGGGGGAAAGATAGATAATAGACAATAGGTACAGGTGTAGGCCATTCGGCCCTTCAAGCCAGCACTGTCATTCAATGTGATCATGGCTGATCATCCACAATCAGTATCCCGTTCCTGCCTTCTCTCCATATCCTCTGACTCTGCTATCTTTAAGACCCCTATCTAGCTCTCTCTTGAAAGTATCCAGAGAACTGGCCTCCACCGCCCTCTGAGGCAGAGAATTCCACAGACTCACCACTCTCTGAGAGAAAAAGTGTTTCATCGTCTCCGTTCTAAATGGCTTACCCCTTATTCTTAAACTGTGGCCCCTGGTTCTGGACTCCACCAACAGGATTGAATGGCAGTGGTGACTTGATGGGTCGAATGGCCTAATTCTGCTCCTATGACTGGTGAACTTATGAACACCTGGAGGAACCCCACCTTTTGCTGCTGGATTTAATGGTTAAAAATTGTGCTATCACCATGCTTACTGAATGTAGGGACTAAGTTTCCAAAGGTCTCCTTTGGGACTAAACATAGGGACTAGAGGTGTCTGAAGGTTATTCAGTAATAACAGTTGCTTCTCTGTGCAGGTTCTAATTAAGCCCAAGCCTGTGGCCTTCCAGGCTACAATGGTGAGTGAGCAGACCCGCCAACTGGTGAGTGAGACTCTCCAGCAGGTATCAAGAGCGACCGAGGGGAGCAGCATGGCCGGTCAAGAAAGCAGCCTGAAGGAAGAAGCCCAAGCTTTCGCTGAGAGTGGCAGCGGGAGTCTGGTCTCCAGTGACTCTGTACAAAGCTCACACGGTACAAAGGCCACTGCATATTTTTATTTTAAAATATTTGAGAAAATGGTAAATATATCAGTTTGTGCACGTATTTAACAGAAAATGGAAGGTCAGAGTGCAGAAGAAGCAAGGCTGAAGTGTGAATAACATATTTAATAGCTGCCTATCTTCTCGGTTCTTCTACACCTCCTGCCAGCCCCCCCCCCCCCCCCCACAAATCAGTATGAAGAAGGGACCTGACCCAAAATGTCACCCATCCATGTTCTCTAGAGCTGCTGCCTGACCTGTTTAGAAATTGCAGCATTTTGTGTCCTCCTAGCTTCTAGTAGCTAAATGGGATGATTTAAAAATATATCCAGCCATGCTACAGGATGGGCAGGTAAAATGTTTCCCATCGACCTATAATTACAATTGTATTTTATTACATTATAATGCTATCTTGTTTAGTGGAATAAGCTGGACATAAAGCAATAGCGGACTGCCTTTACGTGGAATAGGAAAGTTGAAGGGCGGGGGGGGAGGATGTCCGTGACATCTACTGAAACAGCACGGTGGCACAGTACTAAAGTTGCAACCTTGCAGCACCAGAGACCCGGGTTTGATCCTGACTACGGGTGGTATCTGTACGGGCTTTGTAGCCTCTCCCTGTGACCACGTGGACTTTCTCTGGGTCTTCTGGTTTCCTCCCACATTCCAAAGATGTGTAGGTTTCTAGGCTAATTGGCTTCTGTAAATTGTCCCTAGTATATAGGATTGAACTGGTATACGGGTGATCGTTGGTCAGCAAGGACGTGATGGGCCAAAGAGGCTGTATTCTAAATTAAAGTAAGCTTTTTTTTTAAATCATATGTTTTACAATGGTTAAATTTGCTTTGATTCCCTTTGCTCTTCAACAGTTCGTGTAAAACGCAAAGTGCTGGAGAAACTCGACAGGTCAGGCAGAATCTGTAGAGGGAATGAACAGGCAATGTTTCGGGTCGGGACCTTACCTCAAACTAATTGTAGTGGGGGGGGGGGTGGAGTGGAGGGAAAGCTAGAAGAGAGAGATGGGGGTGGAACAAAGGCAGGCAGGTGAAGGGGTTTGATGGGCGGATGGGTAGAGTCAGTGACTAAGGCTTGTTCTCATTATTAGATCCTTTTTGCACAGTGCACACTTTGACTTGGAATAAGGTATTCTCTCTTTCTCACTTTGATCTCTTATTCTTTAATTGAGAAATAATGTACCACTATTTGAAACTCACTTAGACCTAAATTAGCAGAATTCCTTTAAATAGATAATGGACATCTAATTTGGTTGGGTCAGAATGCATGACAGATTGTGAATAACCTAACTTCAAAAATAATCAATTTGTAAGTTATTAAAATTATGAGAGGGATAGACAGAGTTGACGTGGATAAGCTTTTTCCATTGAGAGTAGGGAAGATTCAAACAAGAGGACATGATTTGAGAATTAAGGGACAGAAGTTTAGGGGTAACATGAGGGGAAACTTCTTTACTCAGAGAGTGGTAGCTGTGTGGAATGAGCTTCCAGTGGAAGTGGTGGAGGCAGGTTCGATTTTATCATTTAAAAATAAATTGGATAGGTATATGGGCGGGAAAGGAATGGAGGGTTATGGTCTGAGTGCAGGTGAGAGTAAGTGTTCAGCAGGGACTAGTAGGGCCGAGATGGCCTGTTTCCGTGCTGTAATTGTTATTTGTTATATGTTATATAAGTTATATTAGAAAATTGTTTAAATATTTTTAATTTTGCACACAATTTATATAAAATGCCAACTTTTAATTTTGTGCTACTTTGAGCATTGTTTGATGAATCTGTCAACTGCAGTCATGTCATTGATTACTAATGTTTATATATTGATATATTTTTGCATTTAGTTTCATTGTTTTGAAAAGATTCTTTTTATAATTGGTGGGCATTTTTAGGGAGTGTAGGGCTGATTTTTGTTCCAGTTGAGAAACATATTGAAGCCGTAAATGGAAATAGACAATAGACAATAGGTGCAGGAGTAGGCCATTTGGCCCTTCGAGCCAGCACCGCCATTCAATGTGATCGTGGTTGATCATCCCCAATCAGTACCCCATTCCTGCCTTCTCCCCATATCCCCTTTAAGAGCCCTATCTAGCTCTCTCTTGAAAGCATCCAGAGAACCTGCCTCCTGAACCGCCCTCTGAATCTTTCTTCATTTGCTTTGACTTGCCTCTTGGTAATTGGCGGCAGAAGAGAAAAACAAAAGTAGTCAGAATTATAGATAGAGCTCTCGGGGCTAGTGGAATCAAGGGATATGGGGAGAAGGCAGGCACAGGTTATTGATTAGGGACGATCAGCCATGATCACAATTAATGGCGGTGCTGGCACGAAGGGCCGAATGACCTCCTCCAGCACCTATTTTCTATGTTTCTTTGTTTCATTTCAGAATGTTGCACGATGCAGGATCGCATGAAAGCAAATCGTCGGTTTAAACTTTACTTGTATACAAGATCGTTGCGTTAATGTTAATCCAGGTTTACTTTCAGCTCCAGTGGTTGGAGTTTGCTGTTGAATGCAGTAAACAAATGGATTTTAGTGCCCTCTTCGTAGAAAGGGAGATAGACGACCTCAAATGTGGAACTTACTTTGTTGAGGTGGCATATTTAAATACAAAACCTTGTGGTCTGCCTTAACCCCTGCTTGTTGTTTTGTCTTAATTGTCACATTAGGCAAAAGCCGATCGTACATCGAGGTACAGAAAACCCGAAATAATTATTTGAGTAAGTCTGGATATCGTGCTGTCCATTTACATTTTTGTTTTAAAAACTGCCCACCCTTGTAAGTCTACATGGGATGTGATTCACAACATGTAATTTGTGTTTTTCCCCCCTTTTTTTTGGTTTTATTCTTTTGAATATACAATGTTATTGTTCATTTCAGCTCATACAGAATTTTTTTATAATCATAAGACTTTTTTTTGTGTCTCTGTTCCATATTGCCTATTTCAACTAATTTGTTCTCTTTAAATTGACAGTTTTAACATTCCAGTCATGCTGGAGATGATAATTTTTTTGCACATCGCACCTATTGAATCTGTAGAGTTGTTTCAACAGGATGTGTTTTGACGTGAACATGAATCGGCGCATATTTCAGGGTGAACGTAAATGTAGTTAAGCTAAAATGATGCAAGAGGAGTTTTATACAGTGTTCAGACCTTTCACTTTTTCCACATTTTGTTACGTTACAGCCTTATTCAAAAATAGATTATTTTTTAAAATCATCAATCTACACACAATACCCCATAATAAAAAAAGTGAAAACAGGTGTTTTGAAATTTTGTGCAAAGTAATTAAAAATAAATAACTGAAATATCACATTTATATAATTATTCAGACCCTTTACTCAGTACTTTGTTGAGGCATCTTTGACAGCGATTACAGCCTCAAGTCTTTTTGGGTATGATGCTATAAGCTTGGCACACCTGTGTTTGGGTAATTTCTCCTATTCTTCTCTGCAGATCCTCTCATGATCTGTCAGGTTGGATGGGGAGCGTCGATGCACAGCTATTTTCAGGTCACTCCAGAGATGTTCGATCGGGTTCAAGTCCGGGCTTTGGATGGGCCACTCACTCCAGGTCATTCACATACTTGTCATGAAGCCACTCCTGTGTTGTCTTGGCTGTGTGCTTAGGGTCGTTCTCCTGTTGGAAGGTGAACCGCCGCCCCAGTCTGAGGTCCAGAATGCTCTGGAGCAGGTTTTCATCAAGGATTTATTTTTACTTTGCTCTGTTCATCTTTCCCTCGATCCTGACTAGTCTCCAAGTTCCTGCTGCTGAAAGACATCCCCACAGCATGATGCTGCCACCACCATGCTTCATCGTAGATATGGTATTGGCCAGGTGATGAGCGGTGCCTGGTTTCCTCCAGACGTGATGCTTGGCATTCAGGCCAAAGAATTCAATCTTGGTTTCATCAGGCCAGAGAATCTATTTCCTCATGCCTTTTGGCAAACCCCAAGCGGGCCGTCATGTGCCTTTTACTGAGGAGTGGCTTCTGTCTGGCCCCTCTACCATAAAGGCCTGATTGGTGGAGTGCTGCAGATATAGTTGTCCTTCTGGAATGTTCTCCCATCTCCACAGAGGAACTCTGGAGCTCTGTCAGAGTGACCATCGGGTTCTTGGTCAACTACCTGACCAAGGTCCTTCTCCCCCGATTGCTCAGTTTGGCCGGGCAGCCAGCTTTATGAAGGGACCTGGTGGTTCCCTAAGTTCTTCCATTTAAGAATGCCACTGTGCTCTTCAGGACCTGCAATGCTGCAGAAATTATTTTATACCCTTCCCCAGATCTGTGTCTCGACACAATCCTGTCTTGGAGGAATACGGACAATTCCTTCATCTTCATGGCTTGGTTTTTGCTCTGACATGCACTGTCAACTGTGGGACCTTATATAGACATGTGTGTGCCTTTCCAAATCATGTCCAATCAATTTAATTTACCACTGGTGGACTGCAATCAAGTTGCAGAAACAGCTCAAGGATAATCAATAGAAACAGTATACACTTAGGCTCAATTTTGAGTGTCATAGCAAAGGGTCTGAATACTTATGGAAATGTGATATTTCAGTTATTTCTTTTAAATTACTTTACAAAAATTTCTAAACACCTGTTTTCGCTTCTACATTCCGGGGTATTGTGTGTAGATTGGTGATAAAAAAATGAATATAGTCCATTTTAAAATAAGGCTGTAACGTAACAAAATTGGGACAAAGTGAAGGGGTCTGAATACTTTCTGAATGCACTGTACTTAATATGTGGAAAGGAACTGCAGATGCTGGTACAGTGCTCTCCATAATGTTTGGGACAAAGACCCTTTATTTATTTATTTTCCACTGTACGCCACAATTTGAGATTTGCAATAGAAAAAAAATCATATGTGGTTAAAGTGGTTAAACTCGTATGTCAGGCTGTTATTCATTGACTTCAGCTCGGCGTTTAACCCCATCATCCCCTCCAAGCTGGTTACCAAGCTCTCAGATCTGGCTATCTGCGCATCCCTCTGCAATTGGATCCTCGACTTCCTCATCCGCAGACCGCAGTCTGTTCGTATTGGTGGAAATTTGTCATTCTCGATAACAATCATCAAGGGAGCACCTAAAGGCTACGTGCTCAGCCCCCTGCTGTACTCACTCTATACTCATGACTGTGTAGCCGGACATAGTGCGAACTCCATCATCAAGATTGCCGACGAATCACTGATGGTGATGAGTATAGAAGTGAGATCAACCGATTGACCATATGGTGCCAGCACAATAACCTGGCTCTCAACACCAGCAAAACCAAGGAACTGATTGTGGAGTTTGGAAGAGGTAGGATGGGGACCCACAGTCCCGTTTATATCAACGGGTCGATGGTGGAAAGGATCAAGAACTTCAAATTCCTGGGCGTGCATATTTCCGAAGATCTTGGGGTTCAAGAAGGAACTGCAGATGCTGGAAGATCGAAGGTACACAAAATTGCTGGAGAAACTCAGCGGGTGCAGCAGCATCTATGGAGCGAAGGAAATAGGCGACGTTCCGAAGATCTTTCCTGGTTCCAGCACACTGGTGCAATTATAAAGCAAGCACATCAGCGCCTCTACTTCCTGAGAAGATTACAGAAAGTCCATATGTCAAAGAGGACTCTCTCAAACTTCTACAGGTACACAGTAGAGAGCATGCTGACCAGTTGCATCATGGCTTGGTTCAGCAACTTGAGCGTCCAGGAGCAGAAAAGAATGCAGAAAGTTGTGACCACTGCCCAGTCCATCATCGGCTCTGACCTCCCCGCCATCGAAGGGATCTATTGCAGTCGCTGCCTTAAAAAGGCTGCCAACATCATCAAGGACCCACACCATCCTGGCCACACTCTCCTCTCTCTGCTGCCATCAGGTAGAAGGTACAGGAGCCTGAAAGCTGGTACATCCAGGTTCAGGAACAGCTACTTCCCCACAGCCATCAGGCTATTTAACTCGCCATCAAACAAACTCTGAACTATACCAGCCTATTGCACTTTATCTGTTTATTTATGTGTATATATATGGTCTATGCTATATAGACACACTGAACTGTTTTGTATTTATGCTTACAATACTCTTGTGCTGCAGCAAGCAGTAATTTCATTGGCCTATCTGGGACACATGACAATAAACTCTTGACTTGACTTAATTTGAAGATTGTCAAATTTTAATAAAGGCCATTTTTATACATTTTGGTTTCACCATGTAGAAATTACAGCAGTGTTTATACATAGTCCCCCAATTTCAGGGCACCATAATGTTTGGGACACAGCAATGTCATGTAAATGAAAGTAGTCATGTTTAGTATTTTGTTGCATATCCTTTACATGCAATGACTGCTTGAAGTCTGTGATTCATGGACATCACCAGTTGCTGAGTGTCTTCTCGGGTGATGCTCAGGTCAGGCCTGTATTGCAGCCATCTTTAGCTTATGTTGTTTTGGGACAACTTTGGTCCTCATGTTGATAAACAGCAATAAAAGTTTCCAAAGGTGATGGAAAGACTGGAGAAAAGACTAGGTGCTGGGAGCTCTCTTATACCTGCATTAAGGAGGCATTTAAACACACCTGAGCAATTACAAACACCTGTGAAGCCATGTGTCCCAAACATTATGGTGTCCTGAAATGGGGAGGGGGGACTATATATAAACACAGCTGTAATTTCTTCATGGTGAAACCAAAATGTCTAAAAATGGCCTTTAATAAAATCTGACAATGTACACGTGATTTATTTTTTTCTATTACAAATCTCAAATTATGGAGTATAGAGGCAAATAAATAAATGACGGGTCTTTGTCCCAAACATTATGGAGGGCACTGTATAAACAGAAAAAAGGCACACAGTGCTGGAGTAACTCAGTGGGTTAGGCTGCATCATAGAAACATAACTCCAGCATCCTAACTTCAAACCTAACTTCAGGCATCTACCTCACCCGCTGAATTGCTCCAGCATTTGGTATATTCAGTGTACTGGGATCTCATCTGACTTGGGCAAACAATTGTAATCAGATTCTATGTTTGTGATGTTTGCAAATTTTGATCTGCTGGCATTTACACAACATGTATTAATAGCATACTACATAAATAGGGCGGCGCGATGGCACAGCGATAGAGCTACTGCCTTACAGCGCCAGAGACCCGGGTTCAATCCTGATAACGGGTGCTTGTCTACAGAGTTTGTACGTTCTCCCCGTGACCTGGTTGTTCCGGTTTCCTCCCACACTCCAAAGACATGCAGGTTTATAGGTTAATTGGCTTGGTCTAAATGCAAAAAAAAATGTCTCTAGTGTGTGTGTGTGTAGGGTAGTGTTAATGTGCGGGAATTACTGGTCAGTGCTTTCAGACATGAATATTCAGACCCAATATTCAGGTTTGATATTTCTAGGAGTCTTAATCCTTAATAATTGGGGTGCTTTTTAAATGCTTAAATCTGTAGAAAACATTATCTTTTCTCATATAACCTGATGGTTATATTATTTGTGTGTTCAGTGTAATTAAACTGCATTTTGTAGATATTAGACTTTAGAGATACTCCACGGCCTTAGGGCCCACCAAGTCTACGCTGACCAGCGATCACCCTGTAACCTACACACAATTGGGACAATTTTACAACTTACCAAAGCCAATTTACCTACAATTTACCTACAAACCTGTGCTTCTATGGAGTGTTGGAGGAAACCGGAGCACCCGGATAAAATTCACACGGTCACAGGGAGAACGAACAAACTCCCTGCAAACAGCATCCGTAGTCAGGATCGAACCTGGGTCTCTGGCGTTGTAAGGCAGCAGCTATACTGTTGCGCCACTGTGCTGCCTGTAATCAGTTATATACAAGCTCGTTTCATTCCTTAATTAACACTAGACATCACATCTCGATATAAGCTCTAGCTATGTGGGGTGGTGAAGCTGGTAGAGCTGCTGCCTCAGTGTCAGAGAACCAGGTTTGGTCCCGACCTCGAGTACTGTTTTTGTGGAGTTTGCACATTCTTCCTGTGACCGAGCGGGTTTCCTCCCACATCCCAAAGTGCGGGCTTGTAATGCAGTTGAACAGAGGGATCTAGGAATAACTGCATAGTTCCCTGAAGGTGGAATCTCATGTAGATAGGGTGGTAAAGAAAGCTTTTGGTATGCTGGCATTTATAAATCAGAGCATTGAGTATAGAAGTTGGGATGTAATGTTAAAATTGTACAAGGCATTGGTGAGGCCAATCCTGGAATATGGTGTGCAATTTTGGTTGCCAAATTATAGGAAAGATGTCAACAAAATAGAGAGAGTACAGAGGAGATTTACTAGAATGTTGCCTGAGTTTCAGCACCTAAGTTACAGAGAAAGGTTGAACAAGATAGGTCTTTATTTGGAGCGCAGAAGGGTAAGGGGGGACTTGATAGAGGTCTTTAAAATGATGAGAGGGATAGACAGAGTTGACGTGGATAAGCTTTTTCCATTGAGAGTAGGGAAGATTCAAACAAGAGGACATTGAGAATTAAGGGACAGAAGTTTAGGGGTAACATGAGGGGGAACTTCTTTACTCAGAGAGTGGTAGCTGTGTGGAATAAGCTTCCAGTGGAAGTGGTGGAGGCAGGTTCGATTTTATAATTTAAAAATAAATTGGATAGGTATATGGATGGGAAAGGAATGGAGGGTTATGGTCCTGAGTGCAGGTAGATGGGACTTGGTGAGAGTAAGTGCCGAGATGGCCTGTTTCCGTGCTGTAATTGTTATATAGTTATATATGGTTAATTGGTGATGATCTCAGGTATTTATACCAAGTGATTAGGGGAGCAGATTAAATGCAGGTGTAACTCCTAATAGCTCAGAAGGAGTGTGGAATGAGTCTCAAGTGTGTGGAGGCGTGGCAGGTGTGACAGTATGTGTTATATGGTTATTGTAGGTTATCAGGGCCTCTGTAAATTGTCCCTAGAAGTGAAAGTGAGATAACATGGAACTACTGTGAACAGGTGGTCGGCATGGACGTGGTAGACCGAAGGACCTGTTTCCATGCTGTATCATTCAATCAGTGTGAGATCTCTGAGGCCGGCTGCGTAACACTATGTGCAGTAAAACCTATGTGTAGCCTTGAACTATGTTTCACATTTTTCACGGTGTCCATTGGCACTAATTTGGATTTTAATGTTTTAATTTGTCCTGATAAATCTAGTGATTTATAGGCCAGTGAGTTCAAGGTTTCTATAGTATTTTGAGTACATCTTGTTTAGATGGAAGAGAGGTGGTGGTGGGACAAAGCCTGGCAAGTACACAAAATTGCTGGGGAAACTCAGCGGGTGCAGCAGCATCTATGGAGCGAAGGAAATAGGCGACGTTTCGGGCCGAAACCCTTCTTCAGACTGATGGGGGGTGGGGGGGGGAAAGAAAGAAGGAAAAGGGGAGGAGGAGGAGGAGCCCGAGGGCGGGCGGATGGGAGGGTGGGAGGAGACAGCTAGAGGGTTAAGGAAGGGGAGGAGACAGCAAGGGCTAGCCAAATTGAGAGAATTCAATGTTAATGCCATAAGGACGCAAGGTCCCCAGACGGAATATGAGGTGCTGTTCCTCCAATTTCCGCTGTTGCTCACTCTGGCAATGGAGGAGACCCAGGACAGAGAGGTCGGATTGGGAATGGGAGGGGGAGTTGAAGTGCTGAGCCACCAGGAGGTCAGGTAGGTTATTGCGGACTGAGCGGAGGTGTTCGGCGAAACGATCGCCCAACCTACGCTTGGTCTCCCCGATGTAAATCAGCTGACATCTAGAGCAGCGGATGCAGTAGATGAGGTTGGAGGTCACTCTAACCACACAAAGTCTGGCAAGTGATTGGTAGATACAGGCGAGGGGAGGGTTTTGTTGGTTGATGGATGGACAAAAGCCAGAGATAAGGAAGTAAGGATAATAGTGGAGTGAGTTCAGGTCAGGGTATTGTCAAAGAGCTGGGAAGCAGCAGGAATCACAGAAGGCGAGCAGTGAGAGAAGGTCTCTTCAGAACGCATTGGAGAGTGAGGAACTTGCCTAAATCTCCTAAATTTCATTTTACATTAGCTTTCTCATTAAATAATTCCCAAGCATTATTCTGTTCAATATTTGTCAATGAGTTTGCATTAGTCTCGAAATATGGCCAGATTTGGCAACGTCAGCATTTTTAAGGTTCGTATGAAGCCCTGATCATGTGAGCAGGGCCTATATTCATTTCATTAGTGGGGGTGCTGCGATGTTGAATAATCTTCCTGTGAAACTGAGATCCAATCTATCCTTTCATTTGTACATCAAAAAATGTCACTACACTTTGCAACGAAGCAATACATATGACTCAACTAGTATCACTGCAGATAATCTAATTGTTTATCTATTTTTGGCCATTGCTTAATATGTATTAGTTGCACTTTTTAAATGTGCAAATTGATATGTACGCGTGCCAGTGGTTGTGGGGAGAAGGCAGGAGAATGGGTTGAGAGGGAAAGATAGATCAGCCATGATTGAATGGTGGAGTAGACTTGATGGGCTGAATGGCCTAATTCTATTCCTATATGGATGTATAAAATTTAAATACCATTTAGTAACGTCGGATTAAATGTGACATATTGTTCTTGTGTTGAGAGAAATATTGAATATTTCATCAGGGAACAACATTAAACCAGTTTTGGAAACTATGGAAAACAGTGGAGACTGGAGCGAAGTGTTTGTATAGTTCACTAAATGATGTGTTTAATGATGGTATGTTGGCCATCGTGCAAGAGCCGAGTAACTACCAATAAATTAGATTTCAGAGTAATTGGAAAGCCAAATAAACATTTGGAGATGGAAATACTTAATTTACGTATTACAGCAGAAGAGCATTGAGTTTGGTTTAAAAATCCAATTTTATTGAACTCTATGGTCAGGGAACAAAGTGAGGGGTGGAAAAAAGTAACCCTTCCTGGAATTTGCTTTTCCAGCATATTTATTAATGGTTCAATCGTGCTTCTATTGTCGTATGTGCAAACGGACAGTGAAATTACTTTCTTACACACAATCCAGTACAGTATTCCCATAACCAAGCTCAGACTCGATTAGCAAGAGTACAGAAATAGTCTACTGAGGCCGCGTACAGGAGGCGCCATGCTTTGGTGTCATTTTCAAAGCCCAGTCCATGCTCTAGTTACATAGAAACATAGAAAATAGGTGCAGGAGGAGGCCATTCGGCCCTTAGAGCCAGCACCGCTATTCATTGCGATCATGGCTGATCGTCCCCAATCAATAACAAGTGCCTGCCTTCTCCCCATATCCCTTGATTGCACTAGCCCCTAGAGCTCTATCTAACTCTCTCTTAAATCCATCCAGTGATTTGGCCTCCACTGCCCTCTGTGGCAGGGAATTCCACAAATTCACAACTCTCTGGGTGAAAACGTTTTTTCTCACCTCAGTCTTAAATGGCCTCCCCTTTATTCTAAGACTGTGGCCATCTGGTTCTTATGAGCGGTGCCCGATCCAGGCAAATCCCAGGCTGCTGCAGGCCTCCAGCCATCGCCTTCCTTGGATAATAATAATAATACATTTTATTTATGGGCGCCTTTCAAGAGTCTCAAGGACACCTTACAAAAATTTAGCAAGTAGAGGAAAAACATGTATGCGGAATGAAATAAATAGTAGAGACATGACTAGTACACAAATTAAAGACAGAATACAATTCAAAACACAATATGAGGCAATTCAAGCACAGATGAAAAGGGAGGGGGACGTGGGGCTAAGGATAGGCAGAGGTGAAGAGATGGGTCTTCAGGCGGGACTGGAAGATGGTGAGGGACACGGAATCGCGGATCAGTTGGGGGAGGGAGTTCCAGAGCCTGGGAGCTGCCCTGGAGAAGGCTCTGTCCCCAAAACTGCGGAGGTTGGATTTGTGGATGGAGAGGAGACCGTGAGGGTTGGTAGGGGGAGAGAAGGTCAGTGAGATATGGGGGGGCCAAATGGTGGAGGGCTTTGTAGGTGAGGACCAGGAATTTGTAGGTGATCCGGTGGGAGATGGGAAGCCAGTGAAGTTGTTTGAGGACTGGAGTGATGTGATGCCAGGATTTGGTGTGGGTGATGAGTCGGGCGGCTGCGTTCTGCGGCTGGATGAGACGACCATCTCCTCGCCCATCCACCATTGTGTCCTGGGAGCACCTCCTGCAGCTGACCTTAGGCCAGTTCTTTCTCCAGCCGGTCTTGGTCCTCTCCCGTCGCGTCCATCACCGTCACCGTCTCTGGCTCCATCCTCCTGGGTTTCGGGGGACGAGCAGAGGTCGGTTCAGCGGCTTTCTTGTATGGGCCCCGATGCGCCGTGTCCTTCGTCCAGTGGCCGGCGTGGCAGCTCTCCCTACGGGCCATGGGTTAAGATTATCCCCAGTTCCTGGATCAATAAATTAGAAGTCTAGCAACTTTGCGCACAATGTTACTGTAACCTTGCAAATGGTTACCTTTACACGGATAGGACAGTTTTGGAAGGATATGGGCCAAACGCAGGCAGGTGGGACTAGTGTGGCTGAAGCAGGTTGGTCGGTGTGCGCAAGTTGGACCGAAGGGCCTGTTTACACGCTGTATTACTATGATTTCTCTCATTACTTCACTGTACTGAGTGAATTATTGATTGATGAAAATAATATGTCCAGAAATCTATTTTTGAGCATCTATCTTTTTTGATCTGATATAGTGAGTGTTGGGGGGCATATTCAATCGATTAAATGTCATCCTGCTGTGTCAACATCCACACACTGACACTTTCCATCCTGTATCAACAGAGAGAAATGATGAATTTGCTGCAACTGAAGAATGCTGAGTAGGAATTGTAATCTCTGCACATTTACCCCCAACTGAGATCAGTTATCTCGCCCTAGCCTGCAACCTTCTACTCTATGTGGGTTAATACTACACTGATTCTTAAGTGGACCTTAAGAGTTTTCAGATTTGAAACAAAGGAGAAAATATTTGACCTTCAGCTGCAGAGCTAAGCCACATGGATTGTTACTTGTCCAGCAAAGTATAACGCTAATATACTTGAGATTCTGCAGCTTTAATAAACGTTTCTTTTTTCAGACTCTCAGCAAGTGGTTCATGTCATTTCGTCCAGAAGCCAAGATTGGAGCGAGCATGAAGTTGCCATGGACACCAGCCCCACTATTATTTACCAGGATGTATCTGGGGAATCGCAGTCAGCAACTTCCACCATTAAAGCCCTACTGGAACTTCAGCAAACAGGTTTGCATCTCCACTTTATTTATTCTTTGTTAAGTTCATGTTCAGAATTAGGCCATTCGGCCCATCAAGTCGACTCCACTCATGGCTGATCTATCTTCCCCCTCTTAACCCCATTCTTCTGCCTTCTCCTCATAACCCCTGACACCTGTACTGATCAAGAATCTATGTGTCTCTGCCATAAAAAATATCCATTGACTTGGCTTCCACAACCTTCTGTGGCAATGAATTCTACAGATTCGCCACCCTCTGACTAAAATTCTTCCTCATCTCATTTCTAAATGAAGTCCTTTAATTCTGAGACTGTGACCTCTAGTCCTAGACTCTCCCACTAGTGGAAACATCCACTCTGCCCAGGCATTTTGCTGTTGCTGCGAACATTCTGTAAAGCTAAAGAAATTGCCATAACAAGTTCATAAGTTATCGGAGAAAAATTGGGCCATTCAGCCCATCTAGGTGGCATGGTTGCGCAGCAGTAGAACTGCTGCCTCACAGCCAGAGACCTGGGTTCGATCCTGACCATGGGTACGTTTCCTCGTGACCTGCGTGAGTTATCTCTGGGTGCTACGGTTTCCTCCCACACACGAAAGACATACAGATTTATAGGTTAATCTGGCTTTGGTAAAAATTGTCTGTAGTGTGTAGGATAGTGCTAGTGTACGGGAATTGCAGGTCGGCACGGACTCGGTGGACCGAAGGGCCTGTTTCCATGCAGTACACACTCGGGGTCACAGGGAGAACGTGCAAACTACATACAGACAACACCCGTAGTCAGGATCACACCCGGGTCTCTGGCGCTGTGAGGCAGCAACTCTACCGCTGCACCACCGTGCCGCCCTATACCACCCGTTTCACGCATGTCTCTAAACTTGTTTTTTTATTTGTTTGTAGGAAAAGAAAAGCTGGAGTCTAAACCTCGTCAGCCAACTATTGATCTCAGTCAAATGGCAGTTCCAATCCAGATGACACAGGAAAAGAGACAGACTCCAGAAAGCCCGGCCATTACTGCTCTCGATTCGGAGCTGGCTTCTGAGTACTTCAGCGGTGGCAAGTGTTTATCTGAACTCGAGTTTTAAAAAAAAAACGAGTCCTGGAATTTTAATTAAGAGAGATCAAGAGATAATTATTAATTTGTCTGGCTTTTATAGATGAACCACAGACCAAACAGAAGTATTCTCTTGCAGTCTCTCTTTGACACCAGACGTTCACAGCCTTGGAGGCATAGAAACTTTTTTAAGTTGATCCAGTGCCAGATTGTAACAGAGTGCAGCAGTGATGACAGCAGGGATTCATCCCTTGTTGCTAATCCAGTGTTAACCCATTGCTGCTATCCTTTGTAAAACACAAAAGTACTGAAGTAACTGAGCGGGTCAGGCAGTTTCTGTGGAAGGAAAAGGATAGGCGACGTTTCAGGACGAGATCCATCTTCTGACTCTGCCACCGGGTCCACACCTTTACCATTCAACTGAGTGGGGCGGCAAAGTGGCGCAGCAGGAGAGTCACTGCCTTACGGCGCCAGAGGTCCAGTTTCAATCCTGATTACGTGTGCTGTCTGTGTGGAGTTTGTACATTCTCTCTGTGGTGAGTTTTTTCCCCCCGAGGTGTGCCGAATTCCTCCCACACTCCAAAGATGTACAGGTTTGTTGGTTAATTGGCTGTGGTAAAGTTTGTAAACTGTTCCTCGTCTGCAGGTAGTGCTAGTGTATGGGGATCGCTGGTCAGCATGGACCCGAAGGGCCTGTTTCTGCGTTAGATCTCTAAACTAAACTGCTATCCATTGCTTCACTTTGGGAGAGCCTGTCCAATCATTTTAATTCCTTCAGTTAAGGAATCCCAGCAAGAGCCACAAGGGATTTCCTCTGCTAATTATCCACTGAGAAGTATAGGAAGGAACTGCAGATGCTGGTTTACACTGAAGAGAGACACAAAATGCTGGAGTAGCTCAACGGGTCAGGCAGACTGGTCTAAAGAAGGGTTGCGACCCGAAATGTCACCTATTTTCTCCAGAGATGCTGCCTGACCTGCATACTCCAGCAGCATTTTGTTGCTGGCCCTGTTTTGTTCTGGCCTTCTCCATCTTTCATTCTGAAGAAGGGTTTCGGCTCGAAACATCGCCTATTCCTTTTCTGTAGAGATGCTGCCTGACCCGCTGAGTTACTTGGGCATCTTTAGTCTATAATCAAATGGAGAGTCAGAAGAAGGGAACCCGTCCAAAACGCACCTATCAACATCATCCAGAGATGCTGCTTGTCCCGCTGAGTTACTCCTGCACTTTGTGTTTTAATCAAGAGATATTTTGTGACATGAGGAATTTTAATGTGGATATTTTCAAACGTAGTTTGGTCTCCCTCAGTAATCGGTGTATGTATAGACAGGGCTCGAAATTAGCGGTTGCCCGGGTGCCAATGGCAACTTACAGTCTCGTCGGGCAACCTAAAAGCCATGCCATTTTGCCCGGCTTGGCAAGCACCCGGGACACCTAGCGTTTAATTCTGAGCGGCCCCCCTCTCTATCTCTCTCTCTCTCTCTCTCTCTCTTTCAATCTCTGTCTCCCACCACCATCCGTGTCCGGGTCTCGGCTCTCGGGTCTCCTCTCGGCTCTCGGCTCTCCGCTAGGCTCTCGGGTCTTGGGTCTCCTCTCGGCACGGCCGGCCGCCTTATACATGCGCACAGCCACAGCCAGCACATCATCGGCCGTGGTTGTGCGCATGTGCGGCCCTGCACATGCGCACTGCCACGGCAACTGTTCGGCGTCAGCCACTTTCTCCCTCTCTTTGCATTGTGGGAGTTCTGGCCGCCATTGCTGTCTGGTCACTGCCTCGCCACGACCGCTGAAAAACAACACAGAATCACTCCTTGGAGCTGGAGTAACTGCCTGGGGTAACTCTTGCTTCTTGGTTTCCTGGTCCTCCAAAAATATTCGAAATGGAATTTAAACTGGTGGACCCACCACCACCAAACTCTGATAAATAACAGCCTACTGCATTTTATCTGTTTATTTATTGTGTATATATATGGTCTATAATATATAGACACACTGAACGTTTATCTCCTGTTCTGTATTATGTTTACATATTCTGTTGTGCTGCAGCAAGCAAGAATTTCATTGCCCTATCTGGGACACATGACAATAAAACTCTCTTGACTCTTGACTTGGACAAGCAAAAAAGGGTTCTTGGGGAAAAAAAAGCTACCTTAAATCTAGTTGCGTCTGGTTGGTACCTATGGTAGGGTGAAGACTATTCCATGCTTTAATTGTGCGGGGGAATTCCATGGAGCAGCCAGCATCTCTGGATAGAAGAAATTGGGTGACTTTACTGGTAGAAACCCTTCTTTACATTTCCTCTGGTTTTAGTGTTTTTAGTTTAATTTAAAGATACAGCGTGGAAACAGGCCCTTCGGCCCACCGAGTCCACGCCGACCACTGATCACCCGTACTCTAGTTCTATGCCACACATCAGCGACGTAAGTCATGAGTGTTTTATTCTCTCACGTCCCAGTTAGAACAATGAAATCCTTACTTGCAGCAGCACAACAGAATATGTAAACATAGTACTGTGTAACAATGTTATAACAATGTTATAAACGAGAAAACAAAACTCCATACAGACAGCACCCATATTCAGGATCAATTCCGGGTCTCTGGTAATTTTAGGCAGCAACTTTATGGCCAATATACTGCCCCAATAGCCTTGAACTGAATTAAAACATACAGTGGCTGTAAAGGGGGACATAGCGTCACTTAGAGATTTAAGGCTGAAAATGGATAGTTTCTTTTTTTTTTATTAACCAAAGTTATCAAAGTGCGCAGCCCCCTGCTGTACTCACTCTATACTCATGACTGCGTAGGCGGTCATATTGCGAACTCCATCATCAAGTTCGCTGATGACACCACTGTTGTGGGACGTATCACTGATGGGGATGAGTCAGAGTATAGAAGAGAGATCGAGCAACTGTCCATATGGTGCCAGCACAATAACCTGGCCCTCAACACCAGCAAAACCAAGGAACTGATTGTGGACTTTGGAAGGAGTAGGATGGGGACCCACAGTCCCGTTTATATCAACGGGTCGATGGTTGAAAGGGTCGAGAGCTTTAAATTCCTGTGCGTGCACATCTCTGAAGATCTTTCCTGGTCCGAGAACACTGATGCAATTATCAAGAAAGCACATCAGCGCCTCTACTTCCTGAGAAGATTACGGAGAGTCTCTAACTTCTACAGGTGCACAGTAGAGAGCATGCTGACCGGTTGCACCGTGGCTTGGTTCGGCAACTTGAGCGCCCTGGAGAGGAAAAGACTACAAAGAGTAGTAAACACTGCCCAGTCCATCATCGGCTCTGACCTCCCTTCCATCGAGGGGATCTATCGCAGTCGCTGCCTCAAAAAGGCTGGCAGTATCATCAAGGACCCACACCACCCTGGCCACACACTCATCTCCCTGCTACCTTCAGGTAGAAGGTACGGGAGCCTGAAGACTGCAACAACCAGGTTCAGGAATAGCTACTTCCCCACTGCCATCAGGCTATTAAACTTGGCTCGGACAAAACTATGAACATTATTAACCCATTATCTGTTATTTGCACTTTATCAATTTATTTATTCATGTGTGTATATATTTATATAATAGTATAGGAACACACTGATCTGTTTTGTAGTCAATGCCTATCTGTTGTGCTGAAGCAAAGCAAGAATTTCATTGTCCTATCAGGGACACATGACAATAAACTCACTTGAACTTGAACTATCAACGTATAATTTTTTGTGTGTTGGAAAATAAAATATAGTGGCACAGCTGGTGGACTTGCTGCCTCACACGCCAGAGATCTGTGTTTGATCCTGTTCTCGGGCATTGTCTGTGTTGAATTTGCACATTCTTCCTGCAAGCATGTGGGTTTCCTCCCACATCCCAAAGCCGCATTGGCTTTGTAGGTTAACTTGTCTCTGTAAAATTGCCCCTAATGTGCAGGGAGTGGGTGAGGAAAGTGGGATAACAGAACTTGTGTGAATGGGTAGACATAAATGCTGGAGAAACTCAGCAGGTGAGGCAGCATCTATGGAGCGAAGGAAATAGGCGACGTTTCGGGACGAGACCTTCTTCAGACTGATGTCGGGAGGGGTGGGGGCGGGAAAAAGAAAGGAAGAGGCGGAGACAGTGGGCTGAGGGAGAGCTGGGAAGCGGAGGAGAAAGTAGGGGCTACCTGAAATTGGAGGTTAATGTTCATACCGCTGGGGTGTAAACTGCCCAATAGGCGACGTTTCGGGTCGAGACCCTTCTTCAGACTGATGTCGGGAAGGGTGGGGGGGTGGGAAAAAGAAAGGAAGAGGCGGAGACAGTAGGCTGTGGGGGAGCTGGGAAGGGGAGGGGAAGGAGGGAGAAAGCTAGGACTACCTGAAATTGGAGAAGCCAATGTTCATACCGCTGGGGTGTAAACTACCCAAGCAAAATATGAGGTGCTGTTCCTCCAATTTGCGGTGGGCCTCACTCTGGCCATGGAGGAGGCCTAGGACAGAAAGGTCGGATTCAGAATGGGATGGGAGGGGGAGTTGAAGTGCTGAGCCACCGGGAGATCAGGTTGGTTATTGCGAACTGAGTGGAGGTGTTGTGCGAAACGATCGCCAAGCCTGCGCTTGGTCTCACCGAGGTTCATCATACGCTGAACAACCATATTTCTGTTTGGAAGTGGAAAGAGATAATAGAAATTGCATTCATTGCAACGTGTAAAAAGAGATGAGATACTGTATTGTAATTTTGCTGCATGTCATTCAGATTCAGATTCAACTTTAATTGTCAGTGTACAGTACAGAGACAACGAAATGCAGTATGTGGTATATATCATGTCTTGATTGGTGAATATGTTTAGTTTGTGACTTTATTTGAAGCAGAAATAATATGTGAATGCTTCATTGACCATAATTCCGACTGGTAACAACGCACTTCGTCCGAGCACATTATCGCAAGCCGTCTTAAATGACCACCTAAACTGTCATATGGCAACTTAAAAAGCTGCCGAGGTTTCCAGGCTGGCAACAGGGGAAAAAAGTTAAGCGAGAGCCCTGATAGAACTCTCTCATTTGTCCATTTCATTTTGGGGAAATGCCAAATGTCAGCATTATCAAGCCCAGCTGTCGAAGAAGAGATCAGAAAAGTTTGTCTGGGGCACTTGGGGGCCAGAAAACAAAATTGCTCCTATATAGTAAGTGTAGAAAATACTAATGGGTCTGGATTATTAGCGTAATTGCTTTGTATATTGAGTATTGACTGGAATTTTAAACGTGTATGAAGAGGATAATTGGCACACCATTCCATGAACTATTCTCCACACCGTGAACTCTTGCTTGTCTTTGTCAGATGGTTGTAATTTTTGGTTGCATATTCCCTTGGCACTGACTGCCTTCTTTAAATCAATAAACAGACTAACTACACAAATATATAAATCGGAGAGCTATGTAAGCACCAGAAGGATTACTTCCATTCTGTTCATAACTGGGTTCCAAGACCAGCGTGAACTCGCTCATTGAAACATTTTGGACGCGTGCTTTTTGCCCTGTTCTGATTTATTCATCAGATAAACCAAAGCAACATATAGAAGCTGGGATGTAATGTTAAAATTGTACAAGGCATTGGTGAGACCAAATCTGGAGTATGGTGTACAATTTTGGTCGCCCAATTATAGGAAGGATGTCAACAAAATAGAGAGAGTACAGAGGAGATTTACTAGAATGTTGCCTGGGTTTCAGCAACTAAGTTACAGAGAAAGGTTGAATAAGTTAGGTCTTTATTCTTTGGAGCGCAGAAGGTTAAGGGGGGACTTGATAGAGGTCTTTAAAATGATGAGAGGGATAGACAGAGTTGATGTGGACAAGCTTTTCCCATTGAGAATAGGGAAGATTCAAACAAGAGGACATGACTTCAGAATTAAGGGACAGAAGAATTTAGGGGTAACATGAGGGGGAACTTCTTTACTCAGAGAGTGGTAGCGGTGTGGAATGAGCTTCCAGTGGAAGTGGTGGAGGCAGGTTCGATGGTATCATTTAAAAATAAATTGGATAGGCATATGGATGAGAAGGGAATGGAGGGTTATGGTATGAGTGCAGGAAGGTGGGACTAAGGGAAAATAATTGTTCGGCACGGACTTGTAGGGCCGAGATGGCCTGTTTCCGTGCTGTAATTGTTATATGGTTAACAGTTAATTGCAAATGATTGGGAAAAAATATATATTATTTGGGTAGACGCGTCGATCCGCAGCTACTGGCTGACAACAAATGACACACAGTGCCTTAGTAACTCAGCGAGTTAGGCTTGAGAACATGGAGAGGTGACATTTCGGGTCAGGACCCCCCTTCTGCCTGAAGAAGGGTCCTGACCTGAAACGTCGCCTATCCACGTTCTCCAGAGGTGCTGCCTGACCTGCTGAGTTACTCCAAAACTAGTGTCTTTTGAAAAATGATTTTGATATTGCCCATCTGATTTTTAGGCAGTCCCTCAATGATCAAAGGTGTTTTATTTTTAACCCATACTTCTTCATTGGATTCTGAGGAGGTTTATGAAAGGAATGTAGAACTTGCAGACTGCCCGAGCAGAGAACAGAGATTTTTCTTGAACAACAGGAGAGGTGTCCGTGGAGAGGAAACGTTTCACAGCCGCTGCTGCTGTCCTTCTACTGGTGCGCCGTGGAAAGTATCCTCTCCTATGGCATCCTGGTGTGGCTTGCTAGCTGCACTGTGGCTGAGAGGAGGGTGCTGCTGAGAGTTATTAAAACTGCACAGAGCATCACAAACGCTCAACTGCCCTCCCTGGATGACATATACAGGGCCCGATGCTTGCGCCGGGCCACAAACATCAAGCAGGACACATCCCACCCTGCCAACCACCTTTTCACTCTGCTACCCTCTGGGAGGCGATACAGGTCTCTGTAGACTAAAAAATAGTTTCTACCCATGTGCGATAAAAGAACTTAACTCTTAACAGAGAACACTGGGGGAAGCACAATATAATTCGGGGTGCAATATTTGTGCCATATTTTAAAATATTTTTAATACCTATTTATTATTTTCTTTACTGATCTTGTGTTTATGTGAGTTGTGTTTTGTTCTTTTAAAATCTTTTATCCTGTGTCGAAGGAGATGCAATGGAATTTCGTTGCACAGTTGTTGTGCAATGACAATAAACGTATTCTAAATTAAAAATTCTAAATTCTAGGTGGCCCTTTTGTAAATTTTATGTTGTCACTCAGCAAAAGACATATATGGAAAGGCAAGTTCAAATGCTGCATATGTTGACACAAATGGTTTAGTAACTCAGCGGGTCAGGCCGCATTGCTAGTGAAGACGGGTAGGAGACTTTTTGGGTCGAGATCCTTCTTCAGATTGATTGTAGCAGGGAGAGCAGGGATATTTCCGCCCCCGACCCCTCCCCTCTACCGTCAGTCTGAAGAAGACCTGCTGAGTTACCCCATCATTTTGTGCCTATCACCAAGAGGTTTGGTGGCACAGATATTGGGTGAGCGAATTAGGTTTGGGTGTGAAAGCTTCCACTGTTAAATAACCTGCACCAGCAAATTCCTAAAATTGCTCTTACCTCAAGTTAAATGGTGACTTTGTACACCAATGTGTGCCACTGCCTTCATGAGCGTTATTGAGATTGAGACCAAATAGAAAATTATTTCAGGTTCAGTGTATTTGCATTTATTGAAAACTGAATTTATAGGAAAGAACTGCAGATGCTGGTTTATACCAAAGATGGACACAATAATCTTTCTTTCAGCCTGAAGAAGGGATCTCACCCAAAATGTCACCTATTTCTTTTCTCTGGAGATGCTGCCTGACCCTCTGAGTTACTCCAACATTTTGTGTCCATCTTCAATTGCAAACTGAATCTAATTTCATTGATTTGGGACCATAGACCATGTTTCTATTGCCAGCTAGCCTCCCTTGTCTGGTCTGGAACTGGATCTCAGGACATCCTTTCAGTATGAAGAAGGGTTCTGACCCGAAACGGATAGGTGAAGTTTTGGGTGGGGGCCCATCTTGTGACTAATTGTAGCAGGGAGAGCAGGGAAATTTCCTTCCCCCCTCCGCACTACAATCAGTCTAAAGAAGGGTGCAAACCAAAAATGTCACTCATCTGTTTTCTCCAGAAATGCTGCCTGACCCGCTGAGTTACTCCAGCACTTTGTGTCTATCTTTGGTGTAAACTAGCAGATAATCCACAGTTCCTTTTTATTACAAAATACTGCATCACAGCTTCACAACTTGATGATAGTGTGAACCAGCTAATTAGAAAATGTACTACATCTGCTTTCCTTAAGAAATGTTCCTTTTAGATTCAGGGCAATTGCAAGAAGGGAAAAGTTTACACCTTGATTAATGACGACTTCTTGCTTTCCCTTCCTGCTTTTCCCGTATATACTGTTGCAATATTAATGCGCACCTATTTTTGTTGCTGCTGTTGACAACACATTCTTTACGTTACAGGGAAAACCATAAAAGTGGCAATCGCCAGTTCGAGCATTGGCTCTGGGGAAGTGGCATTGGCCTCCCTTCTATCAAGCGGTCAGCAGCAGCAGCAGACAGCACAGCATTCCGGAGGGGTGAAATCAGTCCCAGTATCCTCCGCGATCGCTGTCACACACATTCTCCAGCAGGTAATTACTCAGCTCGAACACTGCGCCGAAACTGTCAGCAAGTTACACAGCTAGTGAGGGTTTTCAAAAAGAAAAAACATGGAGAGTTTTATTTGCTTTTACGGAGATTGTCCCTTTCAAGAAGTAGAATGCTGACCCGTGATTATATTGGAGCATGCTGCTATGAATTTTGAAAGTGCTTGAGTATAGTTCAGATTAGTTTAGTGATACAGCATAGGAACAGGCCCTATGGCCCACCGAGTCCACGTTGACCATTGATCACCCGTTCATGCTAGTTATCCCACTGCACACTAGGGGCAATTTCCAGAGGGCCAATTAACCTACACACCTGCAAGTCTTTGGGATGTGGAAAGAAACCAGAGCACCTGGAGGAAACCCATGCATGCGGTCACAGGGAGATCATGCAAACACCACACAGACAGAACCTGAGGTCAGAATCGAACCCAGGTAACCCCTTCGGCCTGCTTGATACAACAGTATTCCCTAATTTCTCAGTCGCGTTATATCCAAATTATGTTGTAGAGATGCGTCTAGCAGATCTACCTATCTACCTGCAAGGAAAACTTAATCCATTTTGGCACACGTACAACATGCATTAATTTTCTCTTGGATTGCTCATTCCCCAAACCTTCACGCAGATCCCGATAAAGCTGCAAGCGGTTACGGAGCAGGCCTCCGCAGCCAAACAAGAGGACTCGGAGGCTGAAGAAAGCGAAGTAGAAGATGGTGACACGTTGGACCCACAAACTGGTCTCTTCTACAGGTCAAACATCTCGATGCTGCCGGCTCAGCCGCAAGAAAAGCCAGCTCTTCAACATCGGGAGGTGGCGCAGACTAAATTGCCGGCGCTGCAGAAATCGGCGGTGGCTGCAACCCAGGCCGCGCAAGCCATGGTGCAGGTGATCGCAGTCAAGGCGCAACAGCAGCTTCCAAAACCGCCGCATCAACCAAAATCGCAGCCGCAGTCCCCACACCCGCAGCAGCAGCAGCAGCAGCCGGAGAAATCCCAGCTAGCCATTAAACAGCAGCCAGTCTCAACGGAGCAGCATCTTCCTGGACAGGTAACACCATACCGTGAGCGGCGGGCGATTGCATTGGTTACACTTTCAATGCTGTTTCTGATAGAATAGACAGGGGTCGGAGCGAGTGATAGTATCCTGTTTGTAAGTAGTCACTAACATTCACGCACAAAGTGGTGTATTCTTATTGATGGCCAGGAAAGTGTTAAACTTTACAGATCAAGAGCAGAAACAGT
The DNA here is from genome assembly GCF_010909765.2 of Amblyraja radiata. NCBI lineage: Eukaryota > Metazoa > Chordata > Chondrichthyes > Rajiformes > Rajidae > Amblyraja > Amblyraja radiata. The sequence continues at coordinate 3,938,975 of NC_045961.1, read as the reverse complement.
CCCTTCGGCCCACCAAGTCTGTGCCGACCAGCGATCATCCCGTACACTAGCACTATCCTGCACACTAGAGACAATTTTACAATTGTACCAAAGCCAATGAACCTGGCTGAACATCTTTGGAGTGTGGGAGGAAATTGAAGCACCCGGAGAAAACCCATGCAGTCACAGGGAGAACGTACAAACTCCGTACGACAGCACCCATAGTCAAGATCGAACCCGGACCTCTGGTGCTGTAAGGCAGCAACTCTACCGCAGTGCCAATGTGCCGCCCATGTTTTCTTTAAGATTTCTATGAAGCATCTTTAGGGTGAGATGGCGAGAAGAGATTTTCATCATATTGAAGGCCCAATATAATTGGAAGCTCTGATGTGTATTTGCAATCATAGAGTCATACAGAGTGGAAACTAGCCCACAGTGACCAACATGTCCCATCTACACTGCACCCACTTGCCTGTGTTTGGCCCATATCCCTCTAAACCTGGCCGATCCACGTACCTGTCCAATTGCTTCTTAAATGTTTCAATAGTCCCAGTCTCAACAACCTCCTCCTGCGGCTTATTCCATACACCCACCACCCTTTGTGTGAAACATAAAACCTATTCCTTTCTCTATCCTGGGAAATAATTGGAGCTGGGACTTGGTCAAGGAAAACTCTGACCTAAATCACAGGGCTGTCACTAAATATTTGCTCAAAATCACTGAAAAATTGACCAAGGAGTAAATAGCCATGGGTTGTGGAGGCACATATTTCAAACCCGGTTGAGAACAAATATAGTTTTATAGATACGGTTCAATTGATCGATCCTACACCCCCCCATTAGGAAGCGGTATTCAGTCGAAGCCGACCTTGGCAGAATCAAGACTGCAGTGGTAACACGAAGCAAAGCTTGTAATGTCAACGATGTTGGCTGCAGTGGCTTCAGCCAAATCAGGGGTACTGGACTAAACTTTAGAGATACAGCGCAGAAACAGGCCCTTCGGCCCGCCAAGTCGTACTGACCAGCGATCACCCCGTACACTAGCAGTATCCTACACACAAGGGGGCCAAAGCCAATTAACTTACAAACCTGTACATCTTTGGAGTGTGGGAGGAAACTGGAGCATCCAGAGAAAACCCATGCGGTCACAGGGAGAATGTACAAAGTCCGTGCAGACAGACAGCACCCGTAGTCAGGATCGAATCTGGGTCCCTGGCTAGTTCAGAACATTTTCAGAAAAATCGTCAAAAGTCGTCAAATCACTCTATCCGTGCCTAAATCCCAGCCTTTAGAAAGAACCCAGAAGCTTTACTTATCTCCCATTTCCAACCCAAACTAAAAATGAGGTTTAGAAGGTTTAAAAAACACAAAGTGCTGGAGTAAGGTAGTGGGTCAAGCAGCATCTCTAGAGGACATAGATAGGCAGTTTTGGGTCAGGTTCTAAGAATGGTCCCAACCCGAAACATTGCCGATATGTGTTCTCCAGAGATGCTACCTGACACGCTGAATTACTACAATACTTTTTTTTTTGTAAACCTGCTGTTGCTCTGACTAAGTTTTTAGGTGTAATTCCTAGTAAACACTGACTTTAAGCACATAATTAATATCATTTTCTGGTCATTAAGTAAGAATGAGAAGTGAGCTATAAAAACTAGAATATCTTGATATCATAAATTAGACTCTAGGTCTTTAGACCTGCTTCCTGTAAAGACTCTATCCCCTACTCCCACTTCCTCTGTCTTCGCAGCATCTGCGCCCAGGATAATGTGTTCCATACCAGGGCATCGGAGATGTCCTTATTCATTGGGAAACCGGGGTTCCCCTCTTCCATTATAGATGAGGCTCTCACTAGGGTCTCCTCGATATCCCGCAGCTCCGCTCTAGCTCCCCCTCCCCCCATTCGTAACAAGGACAGTCCCCCTTGTCCTCACCTTCCACCCCATCAGCCGTCGCGTACAGCATATAATCCTCCAACATTTTCACCACTTCCAACGGGATCCCACTACTGGCCACATCTTCCCATCTCCATCCCTTTCTGCTTTCCGCAGAGACCGTTCCCTCCGAAACTCTCTGGTCAACTCGTCCCTTCCCACCCAAACCACCCCCTCCCTTGGGAATTTCCCCTGCAACCCGCAGGAGATGCAACACCAGTCCTTTTGCTTCCCTCCTCGACTCCATCCAAGGACCCAAACAGTCTTTCCAGCTGAGGCAGAGGTTCACTTGCACCTCCTCCAACCTCATCTATTGTATCCGCTGTTCCAGGTGTCAACTTCTCTACATCGGCGAGACCAAACGCAGGCTCGGCGATCGTTTCGCTGAACACCTCCGCTCAGTCCGTCTTAACCTATCTGTTCTCCCGGTGGCTCAGCACTTCAACTCCCCCCCATTCCCAATCTGACCTTTCTGTCGTGGACCTCCTCCATTGTCAGAGTGAGGCCCAGCACAAATTGGAGGAGCAGCACCTCATATTTTGCTTGGGTAGTTTACACCCCAGCGGTATGAACACTGACTTCTCCAACTTCAAATAGCCCTTGCTTTCCCTCTCTCTCAATCCCCTCCCCCTTCCCAGTTCTCCCATTAGTCTTACTGTCTCCGACTACATTCTATCTTTGTCCCACCCCCTCCCCTGACATCAGTCTGAAGAAGGTTCTCGACCCGAAACGTCCAGAGATGCTGCCTGACCCGCTGAGTTACTCTAGCATATTGTGTCTACCTAGGTTTTTAGATGTTGCCATAGTTTACAGTCATTGCAATGTACTAATGTACAATATCATCCATTGTGTAGAAACAAAGAACTGCTGATGCTGGTTAATACACAAAAAGACACAAAGTACTGGAGTAATTCAGCCGGCCAGGCAGCGTCTCTGGAGAACATAGATGTGTGACGTTTTGGGTCAAGACCCTTTTTCAGACCGAAGAAGTGCTTTGACCCGAAACGTCACCTATCCATGTTCTGCCTAACCCGCTGAGTTGCATCACCACTTTGTGTCTTTTTAAATTATATTGTGCGTTTATCTGGAACAGTTTATATGGCCGGTGATACTTTACTGCTATTTTGTTATCCATGTCCAACTCTTATCTTTTACTCCATTTACTTAATACTTGTCCTTATTTGTAACTGTCTATGGGGACATTTTATTCTGTATTCACAACCCTTTGCTTTTAACCAACTTATTTTTAATTCTAAGATTTTCTTCCTCTGTTCTGGAACAGAAGAGCTGTCTTGAGCTGGCAAATGCATTTGGCCTATGTTTATTCCTTTAATTGGCTCAGGTTCTCTTCCCTCATTCGAGCTTTGCCCCCTGGAGTGTTTATTGATTTCAGTTGCAGCATGAGAACTGGTAGCTGCTTTGCCAAGACTGTGGTATCTACAGTAGATGACGTTAGCCTGATCACCCTTCCAAGTTGAGTGCTTAGAAATCTAAGCTAAAATGCAGTATGTTTAAATTCTTTGTAAAAAAACAGCAAAGTGCTTTGAAGTTCTGCCCGATAGTTTGATGGGATTGGGTCTTTGTATCTACAATTACGCATCGTTTACTCCCAATCTCAGTGTGCTGTTTAGGCTTCTAGTTTAGAGATACAGCACGGAAACATGCCCTGCGGCCCACCGAGTCCACGCCGACCAGTGATTCCCGTACACTATCCTGCACACTCGGGACCATTTACAATCTTTACAGAAGCCAATTGACCTACAAACATGTACGTCTTTGGAGCGTGGGAGGAAACCGGAGCACCCGGGTAAAACCCACGGGGAGGACGTACAAGACAGCACCCGTAGTCAGGATTGAACCTGGGTCTCTGGCGCTGTAAGGCACCAACTCTACCGCTGCGCCCTAGATGATCAACTCACTAGATGATTTTTAGTGTATCCCTGCCTATGATGAGACCACCTAGAAGTTTTCTTCAAGTTGCTCAGTGTCTTTAAGCTACTGTGCACAAAGCATGTCTGTCAAAACTACAGCAAGGTGTCTATGCGATTACAATTATCTGAAGAGATTGGGTTTCTTTTAAAGAGGAGATTATGAAGCAGTTTCATAGCATAGACATAGAGAAGTTGCCATGAGATGGATCCAAACTGTAAATGTAAGACAACCACCAGTACAAGCCAGTCTGTAACTTGGGAGAAACCATCTTACCTAGAGTGGTTGGAATATGGGATTCGCATGTTGTGGTTTAGATGAATAGCGTAGACGGATTTAAATGGGGAAGTATGTGCACGTAGATGAAAGAACAAAAATCTAAACACATGACGTTAGTCGATATATGATGGGAAGAGGCTAGTGTGTAACATGAAAACCCTGGATCATTAGTGTAATATGATTGCTGTGCACTTGGCTCAAATATTACTCATGGAGATTATCAGAAGATTAGATATTGAACTTGATCTCTGGATTCTGGGTCTGGCTTGTCATTCTACCTCAGCCAAAGACTCAAACATAACTTATGCTACACCAATGCCATGCATTCCTGTTTATCTGGATCAGCTATTCCAGTGACTGAGATTGCCAATGCAGAGACTAAACAGGCACAGTTTGGTGCAGTAGATTTGTCTCACTAGAAACTGAATTAATATGATACACACGCAATGTGTAGGAAGGAACTGCAGATGCTGGTTTACACCCAAGATAGACACAAAGTGATGGAGTAGCTCAGCGGGACAGGCAGCATCTCTGGAGAGAAGGAATGGGTGACTTTTTGGGTCGAGACTCTTCAATTAATAAGTAGGACTTTCGATATCAACAGATAGGGAACATTTTCATCTTCAGTTTATATTCTCTCTTGCATTCCTGAAATCACATCATTCAGAAAGCTTAGTATCTCAGCCAATAAAACTGATGGGTAGGTTAAATTTAAGAAATATTTGTTTTAATTATTTTTAACACCAGATGGATTTATAAGGTAATGTTTCATGTTTTATTTCTTTAGCTTTCACCTTTGTTATTAATCTAGCATACTGCGGTCCCTTCTAGAATTCCTACTAAAGCCCAACATTAAAAATCCAATGGCTCAGCACAGACCAGTATCAAATCTGAGAACTACCTCCTCTACAAAAAATAAGACGCACAGTGCTGGAGTGACTCAGTGGATCAGGCAGCATCTCTGGAGAACATGGATAGACGACGTTTCGAGTCGGAATCCTTCTTCAGACTCTGAACGAAGACTGCAATCTTCGGAGTCTGAACAAGAGTCCAGGCATACCTATTAGTCATAACTACCTGGTCTATGTAGCTCCATTTCTTTCTGAGCCAAATGTGAGAGGAGCGAGGGTAATGGGTGGTGGTGACAAGCGGTGGAAGATTCAGGCCCCAAATCACTCTACTGTGACATTCCAGTTCTTGATTCACTCGGTGAAACGGAGCACCAAGCTTCAAATGCTGGAAACTGAAATTAAAAAAACCAAAACAAGAAAAATGATGGAAATGTTCGGCTGCACCTTGAAAGGAAAGATGGATTAATGTTGCAGGCCTTCATCAGAAGTGGTGTGACACTGAGTAACTTCCTTGAAAGAAATTGCAGACTGTTCTGCTCTGTCCTCCCATTGTCATTTAATGATTATTGTAGGGCTTCTGTTGACATTTGCAGGCACACCCTCCCATCATAAGCCAAGGAGCAACAGTCACCAAAATAACCTTTGGGAATTACCAAGCCACCACCATCACGAAAAAGGCCTGTGGCAGCTCAGAGAGCTCAGTACTGGCAACAAACTATTACACGGTGCAATCTTCCAAAAAGTCCACGGAAACAGATATTTTAAAGATTTCAATGATGGAGGCCCAGATCGAATTGAACGAGGAAGACGCTAGAAAAGAGAGGAAGTCCACCGTGCCGAAAGTGAGCGCACTGCAGTCAGCTCATTCGAGTCAGTTCCAAAAAGCAGCTGCGGAATCCGCGGTCAAAGACACGGAAGGCAAACAGAACCCACAGAACACACTTCCACCCAAGGCAGCAGAGGGAGCTGGAAAGTCTACTCAGAGCCACTTTCTTCAGATTCAGAATGTAACACGAGAGAAGTTTGATGAAATATCTGCAGATATCCTTATTCAGGTAAGCATACGTGTATCTGTTTAAAATCTTGACACAGCCTCGATGTGCATGTCGTGCACAGACTGTGTTCCGTCATCTGTCTGTGGCACCAAGAGAGAAGTAAACTCAAGGCAGTTTAGCAGCATTTTGCAGGGAAATCAAAGGACACAAAGTGCTGGGGGGGGGGGGGAGGGCAGCATCTCTGGAGAATGTGGATGGGTGACTTTTCGGGTGGGGACAAATGATGTTCCAAGCGCAGTTGTAAACGGTTCTAAGTTGCTTCTGAACTTTAGTTACAGACTTACCCAGCTGTGAAATTTATGCCTGAAAAATAACGCTCCGTGTAATGTGAAAGTTAATTTAAAATGGCAGTCTTCAGTGAAAAAATATTACCACATGCAAAGATTTCGAAGAGCCTAACCTCACCCTGGAGTAGAACAACTAAACAAAAACGATTCCTCATGCTACAGATATATTTTTCTTTTCTGGATGTTATACAGCTCTAGGAAGGGTCAGCTAGTCTTCAATTCCCTTCCTATTGTAACATTTAAAGGTATCAGAGTGTGACCTGGCCCAGTCCATAATATCTTTCAAAGTCTGAAAGAAATGTTCGTAGATATTTTCAAAATCAAGTTTTATGAAAACCTTCAATCTTCAAAAAAAAAAAAGCACAAGGCCAGGATAAAGCAAGTACCAGAAAGAGCTTTGATTATGGCCTCTGCTTTTACGTCTGATGTCCTTATTAATTTATGCATGAAGCCACACAAGGCAAGTAGATAACCAGGCTCGATGCCTGGTATGTACAAGCTCAAGTTACTACACCTGGTGGAAATTTAGTTATTGGAATTAGTTTTGGTATCCTGAATTAATCATAGTCATACGGTGTTTCAAAGGCCCTTCTCGTTCATATCATCCAAACCCATGCCAATGGCCTGCATTTGGCCATTATCCCTCTAAACCTTTCCTTTCCACTAAATTTCCACCAGGTGTAGTAACTTGAGCTTGTACATACCAGGCATCGAGCCTGGTATCTACTTGCCTTGTGTGGCTTCATGCATAAATTAATATGGACGTCAGACGTAAAAGTGACTTAGTTCTTTTCTTGTTCCTGTCTCACCTACTTCTTATGGCAGCTCATTCAGCATCTGTGTGGGAAAGGTTGTTCCTCAGTGTAATGTTTGAGACCACTTAAGGCCCTGTTGTGACTAGCACAAAGAAAACACGTCCGACATCTTGTAAGTAAGATTTATTCTGCCCCACCCACGGAAACTTCTCGAAGGTCACCTGATCTCGATCACGAGGCACAGGCATTTATATTAAAGGGGCACTGGCATGTATATTACATATACATCGCACTCGGGTTCCTATTAAATCTTTTCCCTCTCACCTTAAAGCTATGACCTCTAGTTCTTGATTCCCCTTATCCTGGGGGAAAAAAAGACTGCATCCACCCTATCTATTCCCCTTGTGATTTTGTACATCTCTATAAGATTGGCCTCCTGAACTCCAATGGATAAAGTCCTAGCCTGCCTAACCTCTACCTGTATCTCAGTCCCTCGATTCTTGCAAATGTCCTCGTAAATCGTCTCTGCACTCTTTCCAGCTTAGGGGCATAATTTCTTCAAATTATTAGGGGAAAACCTCCAGTCTCCTCTGTTGCAGATTACTATGCAATAACACCTCCTGAAAAAGACGCATGCAAGAATATATAGAAGGTAGACTTGAGCTTTGGTTATGTACCACCCTCACATTTTATTGCAGGTATTGGCTGAATTATATGAATTAGTTGTCAAAGGTTGACCAGGGCACACAGACAGCAACTAAGGTACACAAAAGTGCTGGGGAAACTCAGTGGGTGCAGCAGCATCTATGGAGCGAAGGAAATAGGCGACGTTTCGGGCCGACAGCAACTAGTTAGTTTTAGTTTTAGTTTAGTTTAGAGATACAGGCCATTCCCCTCCCGGAGTCCATGCCGACCAGCGATCCCAGCGCACTAACAC